>NC_041386.1:443892205-443958668 GCF_002162155.2 Triticum dicoccoides
CGCGCGCCTCGCCGCTACCGTGCCGCGCCGCCTCGCCGCTGCCACGCCTCGCCCCGCCGTCGCCGCCGCGTCTCGCCGGACCGACGAGGTAGCCACCGGTTTTTTTAAAAAGAGAATCGATCCGGTTTTTTAAGAAAACCCTAGTTCGTTTTTTTGGTTCGCCGGTTTTTCCCGGTTTTTCTTTTTAGCGGACGTTCGTCCGTATGTTCGTTTTAACGAACGGTTTTCACTAGTTAGTTACAAACCAAGAACGCTCGTTCGTTAGCCCGTTCGTCAGTTTTCTTTTATCAGATTTTCCCGTGGTTATTTCTGTTCGCGATTTCTGATCCGATATTCGTTCTAGTTTATCTTTTCGCTAGTTTGTCGGAATCAGGCGATTCAAGCGCCTAGATCTTCGTCTCGAGACCCTCTTTCCATTTAAACAACTTTAACAAGCTTTTGCTATTGTAAAATTTGACCTAGGTCCAGATTAGTAAACGGATCTTGTTTTCTTCACCGTTTGAGTTTCGTTGCTTCGTTTGATTTGATTCTTTTTGCAAACCGGAGTTCTTAAGTTGAACTTTCTGGTTAGATCTTCTTATTTGAGATTTACCCGTGTTTCTTTGCTTGATTGCTTATGTATGCTATTGTTTGTTTGCGATAGAATTCCCGGAGTGCGAAGCGTGTTATTTGGAGTCCCTAGGTTTCGTGGATCATCAGCAAGGCAAGTAACACTTTGATCATACCCCTTTATCACCCAGTTTTTATGCATTAGTTCCAATCCTAGAACATTGCATGGTTAGGATGTCATTAACATGTGGGTTGGGAAGTAGTTGATGAGGTAGAACCTATTGCCTGGTTACATTCAAACCCTTGGGAGTTACTTCTACTTGTTGCTTATATTGCTATGCTATGCTCGTAGACGTGGTTTGGGTGAGTGAAATCTATGACAGATGTGAGAGTGTTAATTAATGGTTCAACTTAAGGTGGCAACTTAAATACACATCTAGGTGGATTGAGGCACCTGGAGTACCCAGTGTTGCCTGTATTTTTGGAAATCCGGAGTACCCATGTGATCTTCCTATGGACCACCACCCAGGCTCAAAGGGAACTGAGATGATTCATGCTAGAAACTTCCGTGTGCAGCCACAAGCTATTATGGGCTCTAGCATAGTTGAGTAAGTTACGTGAAGCTCTTGAAGAGGTGGATCAGCAGGTAGTGGGTTGTAGGTTTGGTATGGTCTGCCCGGAGTAGAGAGTTAATGTTTCTGAAAGACTGTGTCTCGGACATCCGTTTCTCAAACTTCATGTAGTGCGAGAAAATTCAACGGAGGTGATCGAGTCTTGTGGGGAAAAGTGCGCAAACCTCTGCAGAGTGTACAAACTAATCATGGTGAGCCGTGTCCCCGGTTATGGACATCTTGAGTATCTAGTAATTGGAGTATCTTAAGTATCTCATCACTCTTAAATTAATATTGTTGGGTTGATAATTACTTTTAATTGGGATTGAGTTGGAGGAACCTTCTCAATGATGTTTCAACTACCATGATAGTTAAATAAAATCTATTCCTTTGTTGTAGGGGAAAATTGGCTTTTCGCAAAAACTATAACCATAGAGCTTTCCACCAGCCAAATATGCATGTAGTGATAGCATTATTCTGTTCTTGCTCTACTGTGTTACTTTGCTAGCATATTCCATGTGCTGACCCGTTTTCGGGCTGCAACATAAGGCTGCAACATATTATGTTGTAGACTTTTCAAACAAGGAGTAAGGTTCGTTAGGTCGTTGCCATGCAGCTCAGCTATGCCGTTGGAGTTGATGGACTCACTTTATCTTCCAAGCCTTCCGCTGTTATCGTATTAGCTGGCCTTAAGCCATATTTATTGTAATAAGTTCTCTTTGGAGACATTCGATGTAATATGTGTGTGATTGCTACTCTGTTATAAATCCTCGAGTACTGTGTGTGTCAGCATTACCGATCCCGGGATGACACTGAAGCACAGAGACTTGACCGTTTGAGGTCTGGTCGCTACATTCACATAGAGTCATATTTTGTTCTAAGTATCAAGTTGTAATTCTTGAGTTGTAAGTAAATAAAAGTGTGATGATCTTCGTTATTAGAGCATTGTCCCGTGTGAGGAAAGGATGATGGAGACTATGATTCCCCCACAAGTCGGGATGAGACTTCGGACGAAAAATAAAAAGAAAAAAAAGAGGCCAAAAAAAGGAGAAGGCCCAAACAAAAAACGGAAGGTTTTATTCATGTAAACAGAATAACAGTTATTCTTTGACTTAAATGAATAACCGTATTGCAATAAACATGATCCAATCATATTATGCTCAACGCAAACACCAAATAACATTTATTTTAGGTTGAACACTAATCCCGAAGGTAAAGGGAGTGTGTGATGGTGATCTTATCAACCTTGGAATTACTTCCAACACACATCGTCACCTCGCCCTCAACTAGTCTCCGTTCATTTTGTAACTCCTGTTTCGAGTTACTAATCTTAGCAACTGAACTGGTATCAAATACCCTGGGGTTATTATGAACACTAGTAAAGTACACATCAATAAGATGTATATCAAATATACTTTTGTTCACTTTGCCATCCTTCTTATCCGCCAAGTATTTGGGGTAGTTCCGCTTCTAGTGACCATTCCCTTTGCAGTAGAAGCACTCAGTTTCAGGCTTAGGTGTAGCTTTGGGCTTCTTCACGGGAGTGGCAACTTGCTTGCCATTCTTCTTGAAGTTCCCTTTCTTTACCTTGCCCTTTTACTTGAAACTAGTGGTCTTGTCAACCATCAACACTTGATGCTTTTTCTCGATTTCTTCCAATGATGGGCTTCCTCAAATTGCCCTAGGTCTTCGTGAGCAAGCAAGTTGGATGGACACCCACTTAGTTTCTTTTGTTGAGCTTTCATACACTTATAGCTCTAGTGCATCTGTTGCATGGCAATCCCTACTCACTCACATTGATATCTATTGATGGGCATCTCCATATCCCATTGATACGCCTAGTTGATGTGAGACTATCTTCCTCCCTTTTGTCTTGTCCACAACCACCATTCTACTCCACCCATAGTGTTATGTCCATGGCTCGCGCTCATATATTGCGTAAAAGTTGAAAAAGTTTGAAAAGGCTAAGTATGAAACAATTGCTTGGCTTGTCATCGGGGTTGTGCATGATGGGAGCATTTTGTGTGACGGAGATGAAGCATGGCCAAACTATATGATTTTGTAGGGCCGAGCTTTCTTTGGCTATGTTATTTTGAGAAGACATAATGGCTTTGTTAGTATGCTTGAAGTATTATTGTTTTTATGTCAATATCAAACTTTTGTCTTGAATCTTTTAGATCTGAACATTCACGCCACAATAAAGAAAATTACATTGAAAATTATGTTAGGTAGCATTCCACATCAAAAATTCTATTTTTATCATTTACCTACTCGAGGATGAGCAGGAATTAAGCTTGGGGATGCTTGATACGTCTCCAACGTATCTATTATTTTTTATTGTTCCATGCTATTATATTATCTATTTTGGATGTTTAATGGGCTTTAATATGCAATTTTATATTATTTTTGGGACTAACCTATTAACGGGAGGCCTAGTGCCAGTTTCTGTTTTTGGCCTATTTTAGTGTTTCGCAGAAAAGGAATATCAAACGGAATCCAAACGGAACAAAACCTTCGCGAGGATCTTTCTTGGAACAAATGCAAACCAGGAGACTTGGAGTGGAAGTATGGAACTCCGTGAAGCTTCCACGAGGCAGGAGGGTGCGCCCCACCCTCGTGGGCCCCACGGAGCTCCACTGACGTACTTCTTTCACCTATATATACTCTTATACCCTAAAAACATCAGCGGGAGCCACGAAACCACTTTTACACCACCGCAACCTTCTATACCCGTGAGATCCCATTTGGGGCCTTCTCCAGCGATCTGTCGGAGGGGGATTCGATCACAGAGGGATTCTACATCAACACCATAGCCTCTCCGATGATGTGTGAGTAGTTTACCACAGACCTTCGGGTCCATAGTTATTAGCTAGATGGCTTCTTCTCTCTATTTGGTTCTCAATACAAAGTTCTCCTCAATGTTCTTGGAGATCTATTTGATGTAATACTTTTTGCGGTGTGTTTGCCGAGATCCGATGAATTCTGGATGATCAAGTTTATCTATGAACAATATTTGGTTCTTCTCTGAATTCTTATATGCATGATTTGATATCTTTGCAAGTCTCTTCGAATTATCGGTTTAGTTTGGCCTACTAGATTGATATTTCTTGCAATGGGAGGAGTGCTTAGCTTTAGGTTCAATCTTGCGGTGTCCTTTCCCAGTGATAGTAGGGGTAGCAAGGCACGTATTGTATTGTTGCCATCGAGGATAAAAAGATGGGGTTTATATCATATTGCTTGAGTTTATCCCTCTACATCATGCCATCTTGCTTAAAGTGTTACTCTGTTCCTATTAACTTAATACTCTAGATGCATGTTGGATAGTGGTCAATGTGTGGAGTAATAGTAGTAGATGCAGAATCATTTCGGTCTACTTAACACAGACATGATGCCTATATTTCGTAATCATTGCCTAGATATTCTCATAATTATGCGCTCTTCTATCAATTGCTCGGCAGTAATTTGTTAACCCATTGTAATACATGCTATCATGAGAGAAGCCACTAGTGTAAACTATGGCCCCTGGGTCTCTTCATTATTATATTGCATCTCTTTTTATCATCGCATCTCATTTACTATTTGCTAATCTTTACTTTCCAATCTATACAACAAAAATACCAAAAATATTGATCTTACTATCTTTATCAGATCTCACTTTCGCAAGTGACCGTGAAGGGATTGACAACCCCTTTATCGCGTTGGTTGCAAGGTTATTGATTGTTTGTGCAGGTACTAGGTGACTTGCGTGTTATCTCCTACTGGATTGATACCTTGGTTCTCAAAAAATGAGGGAAATACTTATGCTACTTTGCTGCATCACCATTTCCTCTTCAAGGGAAAACCAATGCATGCTCAATAGGTAGCATAACTCTTTACGACGAACTCTTTTATCACCTCCGTAACTGAAAAATATTTCCTTAGTCCTCTAAGGATAATTTTGACCGCTGTCTAGTGATCTACTCCTAGATCACTATTGTACTCCCTTGCCAAGATCATGTTAAGGTATACAATAGGTCTGGTACACAACATAGCATACTTTATAGAACCTATGACTGAGGCATAGGGAATGACTTTTCATTCTCTTTCTATTTTATGTCGTGGTCGGGTTTTGGGTCTTTAGTCAACTTCACACCTTGTAACACAGGCAAGAACTCATTCTTTGACTATTCCATTTTGAACTTACTTCAAAAACTTGTCAAGGTATGTACTTATTGAAAAATCTTTATCAAGCGTCTTGATCTATCTCTATACATCTTGATGCCTAATATGTAAGCAGCTTCACCGAGGTCTTTCTTTGAAAAACTCCTTTCAAACACTCCTTTATGCTTTCCAGAAAATTCTACATCATTTCCGATCAACAATATGTCATTCACATATACTTATCAGGAAGGCTGTAGTGCTCCCACTCACTTTCTTGTAAATACAGGCTTCACCGCAAGTCCGTATAATACTATATGCTTTGATCAACTTATCAAAGCGTATATTCCAACTCCGAGATGCTTGGACCAGTCCATAGATGGATCGCTAGAGCTTGCACATTTTGTTAGCACCTTTAGGATTGACAAAACCTTCTGGTTGCATCATATACAACTCTTCTTTAAGATATCCATTAAGGAATATAGTTTTGACATCCATTCGCCAAATTTCGTAATCATAAAATGTGGCAATTGCTAACATGATTCGGACGGACTTAAGCATCGCTACGGGTGAGAAAATCTCATCATAGTCAACACCTTGAACTTGTCAAAAACTGTTTTTCGACAATTCGAGCTTTGTAGATAGTAACACTACTATTAGCATCCGTCTTCCTCTTGAAGATCCATTTATTCTATATGGCTTGCCGATCATTGGGCAAGTCCACCAAAGCCCATACTTTGTTCTCATACATGGATCCCATCTCAGATTTCATGGCCTCAAGCCATTTTGCAGAATCTGGGCTCATCATCGCTTCCTCATAGTTCGTAAGTTCATCATGGTCTAGTAACATGACTTCCAGTACAGGATTACTGTACCACTCTGGTGCGGATCATGCCCTGGTTGACCTACGAAGTTCTGTAGTAACTTGATCCGAAGTTTCATGATCATCACCATTAACTTCCTCTCTAGTTGGTGTAGGCATCACAGGAACAGATTTCTCTGATGAACTAGTTTCCAATTAGAGAGAAGGTACAGTTACCTCATCAAGTTATACTTTCCTCCCACTCACTTCTTTCGAGAGAAACTCCTTCTCTAGAAAGGATCACTCTTAGAAACAAAGATCTTGCCTTTGGATCTTTGATAGAAGGTGTACCCAACAGTTTCGTTTGGGTATCCTATGAAGATGCACTTCTCCGATTTGGGTTTGAGCTTATCAGGTTGAAACTTTTTCACATAAGCACCGCAATCCCAAA
This sequence comes from Triticum dicoccoides, assembly GCF_002162155.2. Lineage (NCBI taxonomy): Eukaryota > Viridiplantae > Streptophyta > Magnoliopsida > Poales > Poaceae > Triticum > Triticum dicoccoides. The sequence goes on from NC_041386.1 coordinate 443,898,756, forward strand.
TTTTAATAAACGACAGCTTAGGTTTCTTGCTAAACCACAGTTCATACGGTGTCATCTCAACGGATTTTTAGACGGTGCCCTATTTAACGTGAATGCAAATGTCTCTAATGCATAACCCCAAAACGATAGTGGTAAATCGGTAAGAGACATCATAGATCGCACCATATCTAATAAAGTACGGTTACGATGTTTGGACACACCATTACTCCGTGGTGTTCTAGGTGGCATGAGTTGTGAAACTTATTCCACATTGTTTTTAAATGAAGGCCAAACTCGTAACTCAAATATTTTCCTCCGCGATCAGATCATAGAAACAATATTTTCTTTTTACAATGATTCTTAACTTCACTCTGAATTTCTTTGAACTTTTCAAATGTTTCAGACTTGTGTTTCATTAAGTAGATATACCCATATCTGCTTAAATCATATGTGAAGGTCAGAAAATAACGATACCCGTCGCGAGCCTCAACACTCATCGGACCGCATACATCAATATGCATTATTTCCAATAAGTCAGTGGTTCACTCCATTGTTTCGGAGAATGGAGTCTTAGTCATCTTGCCCATGAGGCATGGTTCGCAAGCATCAAGTGATTCCAAAAGCCCATCCGCATGGAGTTTCTTCATGCGCTTTACACCAATATGACCTAAACGACAGTGCCACTAGTATGTTGTACTATCATTATCAACTTTGCATCTTTTGGCATCAATATTATGAATATGTGTATTACTACGATCGATATTCAATAAACTATTCACCTTGGGTGTATGACCACGGAAGGTTTTATTCATGTAAACAGAATAACAGTTATTCTTTGACTTAAATGAATAACCGTATTGCAATAAACATGATCCAATCATATTATGCTCAACGCAAACACCAAATAACATTTATTTTAGGTTGAACACTAATCCCGAAGGTAAAGGGAGTGTGTGATGGTGATCTTATCAACCTTGGAATTACTTCCAACACACATCGTCACCTCGCCCTCAACTAGTCTCCGTTCATTTTGTAACTCCTGTTTCGAGTTACTAATCTTAGCAACTGAACTGGTATCAAATACCCTGGGGTTATTATGAACACTAGTAAAGTACACATCAATAAGATGTATATCAAATATACTTTTGTTCACTTTGCCATCCTTCTTATCCGCCAAGTATTTGGGGTAGTTCCGCTTCTAGTGACCATTCCCTTTGCAATAGAAGCACTCAGTTTCAGGCTTAGGTGTAGCTTTGGGCTTCTTCACGGGAGTGGCAACTTGCTTGCCATTCTTCTTGAAGTTCCCTTTCTTTACCTTGCCCTTTTACTTGAAACTAGTGGTCTTGTCAACCATCAACACTTGATGCTTTTTCTCGATTTCTTCCAATGATGGGCTTCCTCAAATTGCCCTAGGTCTTCGTGAGCAAGCAAGTTGGATGGACACCCACTTAGTTTCTTTTGTTGAGCTTTCATACACTTATAGCTCTAGTGCATCTGTTGCATGGCAATCCCTACTCACTCACATTGATATCTATTGATGGGCATCTCCATATCCCATTGATACGCCTAGTTGATGTGAGACTATCTTCCTCCCTTTTGTCTTGTCCACAACCACCATTCTACTCCACCCATAGTGTTATGTCCATGGCTCGCGCTCATATATTGCGTAAAAGTTGAAAAAGTTTGAAAAGGCTAAGTATGAAACAATTGCTTGGCTTGTCATCGGGGTTGTGCATGATGGGAGCATTTTGTGTGACGGAGATGAAGCATGGCCAAACTATATGATTTTGTAGGGCCGAGCTTTCTTTGGCTATGTTATTTTGAGAAGACATAATGGCTTTGTTAGTATGCTTGAAGTATTATTGTTTTTATGTCAATATCAAACTTTTGTCTTGAATCTTTTAGATCTGAACATTCACGCCACAATAAAGAAAATTACATTGAAAATTATGTTAGGTAGCATTCCACATCAAAAATTCTATTTTTATCATTTACCTACTCGAGGATGAGCAGGAATTAAGCTTGGGGATGCTTGATACGTCTCCAACGTATCTATTATTTTTTATTGTTCCATGCTATTATATTATCTATTTTGGATGTTTAATGGGCTTTAATATGCAATTTTATATTATTTTTGGGACTAACCTATTAAAGGGAGGCCCAGTGCCAGTTTCTGTTTTTGGCCTATTTTAGTGTTTCGCAGAAAAGGAATATCAAACGGAATCCAAACGGAACAAAACCTTCGCGAGGATCTTTCTTGGAACAAATGCAAACCAGGAGACTTGGAGTGGAAGTATGGAACTCCGTGAAGCTTCCACGAGGCAAGAGGGTGCGCCCCCACCCTCGTGGGCCCCATGGAGCTCCACTGACGTACTTCTTTCACCTATATATACTCTTATACCCTAAAAACATCAGCGGGAGCCACGAAATCACTTTTACACGACCGCAACCTTCTATACCCGTGAGATCCCATTTGGGGCCTTCTCCAGCGATCTGTCGGAGGGGGATTCGATCACGGAGGGATTCTACATCAACACCATAGCCTCTCCGATGATGTGTGAGTAGTTTACCACAGACCTTCGGGTCCATAGTTATTAGCTAGATGGCTTCTTCTCTCCATTTGGTTCTCAATACAAAGTTCTCCTCAATGTTCTTGGAGATCTATTTGATGTAATACTTTTTGCGGTGTGTTTGCCGAGATCCGATGAATTCTGGATTTATGATCAAGTTTATCTATGAACAATATTTGGTTCTTCTCTGAATTCTTATATGCATGATTTGATATCTTTGCAAGTCTCTTCGAATTATCGGTTTAGTTTGGCCTACTAGATTGATATTTCTTGCAATGGGAGGAGTGCTTAGCTTTAGGTTCAATCTTGCGGTGTCCTTTCCCAGTGATAGTAGGGGTAGCAAGGCACGTATTGTATTGTTGCCATCGAGGATAAAAAGATGGGGTTTATATCATATTGCTTGAGTTTATCCCTCTACATCATGCCATCTTGCTTAAAGCGTTACTCTGTTCCTATTAACTTAATACTCTAGATGCATGTTGGATAGTGGTCAATGTGTGGAGTAATAGTAGTAGATGCAGAATCATTTCGGTCTACTTAACACAGACATGATGCCTATATTTCGTAATCATTGCCTAGATATTCTCATAATTATGCGCTCTTCTATCAATTGCTCGGCAGTAATTTGTTCACCCATTGTAATACATGCTATCATGAGAGAAGCCACTAGTGTAAACTATGGCCCCTGGGTCTCTTCATTATTATATTGCATCTCTTTTTTATCATCGCATCTCGTTTACTATTTGCTAATCTTTACTTTCCAATCTATACAACAAAAATACCAAAAATATTGATCTTACTATCTTTATCAGATCTCACTTTCGCAAGTGACCGTGAAGGGATTGACAACCCCTTTATCGCGTTGGTTGCGAGGTTATTGATTGTTTGTGCAGGTACTAGGTGACTTGCGTGTTATCTCCTACTGGATTGATACCTTGGTTCTCAAAAAATGAGGGAAATACTTATGCTACTTTGCTGCATCACCATTTCCTCTTCAAGGGAAAACCAATGCATGCTCAAGAGGTAGCATAACTCTTTACGACGAACTCTTTTATCACCTCCGTAACTGAAAAATATTTCCTTAGTCCTCTAAGGATAATTTTGACCGCTGTCTAGTGATCTACTCCTAGATCACTATTGTACTCCCTTGCCAAAATCATGTTAAGGTATACAATAGGTCTGGTACACAACATAGCATACTTTATAGAACCTATGACTGAGGCATAGGGAATGACTTTTCATTCTCTTTCTATTTTATGTCGTGGTCGGGTTTTGGGTCTTTAGTCAACTTCACACCTTGTAACACAGGCAAGAACTCCTTCTTTGACTGTTCCATTTTGAACTTACTTCAAAAACTTGTCAAGGTATGTACTTATTGAAAAATCTTTATCAAGCGTCTTGATCTATCTCTATACATCTTGATGCCTAATATGTAAGCAGCTTCACCGAGGTCTTTCTTTGAAAAACTCCTTTCAAACACTCCTTTATGCTTTCCAGAAAATTCTACATCACTTCCGATCAACAATATGTCATTCACATATACTTATCAGGAAGGCTGTAGTGCTCCCACTCACTTTCTTGTAAATACAGGCTTCACCGCAAGTCTGTATAATACTATATGCTTTGATCAACTTATCAAAGCGTATATTCCAACTCCGAGATGCTTGGACCAGTCCATAGATGGATCGCTAGAGCTTGCACATTTTGTTAGCACCTTTAGGATTGACAAAACCTTCTGGTTGCATCATATACAGCTCTTCTTTAAGATATCCTTGACATCCATTCGCCAAATTTCATAATCATAAAATGTGGCAATTGCTAACATGATTCGGACGGACTTAAGCATCGCTACGGGTGAGAAAATCTCATCATAGTCAACACCTTGAACTTGTCAAAAATTGTTTTTCGACAATTCGAGCTTTGTAGATAGTAACACTACTATTAGCATCCGTCTTCCTCTTGAAGATCCATTTATTCTATATGGCTTGCCGATCATTAGTCCACCAAAGCCCATACTTTGTTCTCATACATGGATCCCATCTCAGATTTCATGGCCTCAAGCCATTTTGCAGAATCTGGGCTCATCATCGCTTCCTCATAGTTCGTAAGTTCATCATGGTCTAGTAACATGACTTCCAGTACAGGATTACTGTACCACTCTGGTGCGGATCATGCCCTGGTTGACCTACGAAGTTCTGTAGTAACTTGATCCGAAGTTTCATGATCATCACCATTAACTTCCTCTCTAGTTGGTGTAGGCATCACAGGAACAGATTTCTCTGATGAACTAGTTTCCAATTAGAGAGAAGGTACAGTTACCTCATCAAGTTATACTTTCCTCCCACTCACTTCTTTCGAGAGAAACTCCTTCTCTAGAAAGGATCACTCTTAGAAACAAAGATCTTGCCTTCGGATCTTTGATAGAAGGTGTACCCAACAGTTTCGTTTGGGTATCCTATGAAGATGCACTTCTCCGATTTGGGTTTGAGCTTATCAGGTTGAAACTTTTTCACATAAGCACCGCAATCCCAAATTTTAATAAACGACAGCTTAGGTTTCTTGCTAAACCACAGTTCATACGGTGTCATCTCAACGGATTTTTAGACGGTGCCCTATTTAACGTGAATGCAAATGTCTCTAATGCATAACCCCAAAACGATAGTGGTAAATCGGTAAGAGACATCATAGATCGCACCATATCTAATAAAGTACGGTTACGATGTTTGGACACACCATTACTCCGTGGTGTTCTAGGTGGCATGAGTTGTGAAACTTATTCCACATTGTTTTTAAATGAAGGCCAAACTCGTAACTCAAATATTTTCCTCCGCGATCAGATCATAGAAACAATATTTTCTTTTTACAATGATTCTTAACTTCACTCTGAATTTCTTTGAACTTTTCAAATGTTTCAGACTTGTGTTTCATTAAGTAGATATACCCATATCTGCTTAAATCATATGTGAAGGTCAGAAAATAACGATACCCGTCGCGAGCCTCAACACTCATCGGACCGCATACATCAATATGCATTATTTCCAATAAGTCAGTGGTTCACTCCATTGTTTCGGAGAATGGAGTCTTAGTCATCTTGCCCATGAGGCATGGTTCGCAAGCATCAAGTGATTCCAAAAGCCCATCCGCATGGAGTTTCTTCATGCGCTTTACACCAATATGACCTAAACGACAGTGCCACTAGTATGTTGTACTATCATTATCAACTTTGCATCTTTTGGCATCAATATTATGAATATGTGTATTACTATGATCGATATTCAATAAACTATTCACCTTGGGTGTATGACCACGGAAGGTTTTATTCATGTAAACAGAATAACAGTTATTCTTTGACTTAAATGAATAACCGTATTGCAATAAACATGATCCAATCATATTATGCTCAACGCAAACACCAAATAACATTTATTTTAGGTTGAACACTAATCCCGAAGGTAAAGGGAGTGTGTGATGGTGATCTTATCAACCTTGGAATTACTTCCAACACACATCGTCACCTCGCCCTCAACTAGTCTCCGTTCATTTTGTAACTCCTGTTTCGAGTTACTAATCTTAGCAACTGAACTGGTATCAAATACCCTGGGGTTATTATGAACACTAGTAAAGTACACATCAATAAGATGTATATCAAATATACTTTTGTTCACTTTGCCATCCTTCTTATCCGCCAAGTATTTGGGGTAGTTCCGCTTCTAGTGACCATTCCCTTTGCAGTAGAAGCACTCAGTTTCAGGCTTAGGTGTAGCTTTGGGCTTCTTCACGGGAGTGGAAACTTGCTTGCCATTCTTCTTGAAGTTCCCTTTCTTTACCTTGCCCTTTTACTTGAAACTAGTGGTCTTGTCAACCATCAACACTTGATGCTTTTTCTCGATTTCTACCTTCACCAATTTCAGCATTGTGAACAGCTTGGGAATCATTTCCGTTATCCCTTGCATATTATAGTTCATCACGAAGTTCTAGTAACTTGGTGATAGTGACTAGAGAACTCTGTCAATCGCTATCTTATCTGGAAGATTAACTCCCACTTGATTCAAGTGATTATAGTACTCAGACATTCCGAGCACATGCTCACTAGCTGAGCTATTATCCTCCATCTTGTAGGCAAAGTACTTGTCAGAGGTCTCATACATATTCACACAGACATGAGTCTGAAATACCAATTTCAGCTCTTGGAACATGTCATATGCTCCATGGCGTTCAAAACGTTTTTGAAGTCCCGGTTCTAAGCCCTAAAGTATGGCGCACTAAACTATCAAGTAGTCATCATACCGAGCTTGTCAAACGTACATAACATCTGCATCTGCTCCTGCAAAAGGTCTGTCACCTAGCGGTGCATCAAGGACATAATTCTTCTGTGCAGCAATGAGGATAATACTCAGATCGCGGAGCTAGTCCACATCATTGCTAATAACATCTTTAAACATAGTTTTCTCTAGGAACATATCATAAATAAAACGGGGAAGCTATAAGCGAGCAATTTATCTACAACATAGATATGCAAATATTGTCGGCGTCCTGGGAACGGGGTCCCCATACATGCCTGCCTGCAGCCCACGACATGGCTCCACCAGTGGCCCTTACGTCCCATCTTCACCAGCAAACACTCAAGACCCTCACGAGGGGCCAAGCCTCACAAGGCGGACGGCACGAGACCTTCTCGGGGGCGACCTCACTAGGTTCGCTTGTGAGGGGTAGAGAGATCAAGGCGAGGGGCACCTCGCAAGGTTCCTGTGACGCAAGCCATGACGACCAAGGCCAGGCGGGCACCAGCGCGCGCTGTGTTCTCATTTCCTCTTTGGTGCTAAAGGGGCAGGTGCAGGCGAGGAGTCCCGAGGCATCAGGCAAAGGTTTCCATATTGGTGCAACAAGACCAAGACCAGCAGGATGACAGGACAGAGGTCATCGTGGAGCCCAGGACAGCGTCACCACCAGAGCCTTTGGCAGGCGAAGACCACCTTTTGTCAGGATAAATTGTACTAGTTGTCTCCCTCCGAATTTGGCCGTTGTTGGATCCCTTCCTTCCTACATTTGGGAAGAGGACCAGGGCCTCTATAAATAGGACTAGCCACCATAGTAGGGAGCAGCTCATCTCGGATCGGATCCATTCCATCCTCAACCACACAAGCTCATCGAGCCCAAGAACACCTCTCCCCAGGAGGCTGTTCTTCCCTTGTACTTATTCATCCTCAGCCCAAGAGGCAATCCACCACACCACACTAGAGTAGGGTATTACACCACATCGGTGGCCCGAACCAGTATAAACCCTGTATCCCTTGTTCATCGAGTTTGATGTGCTGAGCCTTTGGATCATGGGGAGTGGGTGAGCTAGGGAAGGGAGAGATATTCGTGCGCACCCCAATGTTCGAACCTTGAGGGTTTTGCCGGAACCCAAAATCTGACATTTGCGCGCCAGGTAGGGGTGCGCTGAAGCTTTCCTTCCATTGGCCCATGCTCCACCACCTCCGCGCCTATCCCCATGGCCGGCATTGCTCCTCTAGCTGGGATGACGGACGCCCACGACGTCGCCAGGGGGCTCAGAGCCTTTGCCCCCGCCTTGCGACAGGTGCAATGGCCACCCAAGTTCAAGCCAGAGATGCCGCCGCATTACAACGGCGCGGCGGACCCGACGACCTTCCTGGTGGCATACAGAGAGGCCATCCTGAAGGATGGGGGCGACGACAAAGTCATGGCCAACTGGCTTCCCATGGCCCTCGCTGGTGCACCACGCGCCTGGCTGCTCCCCCTCTCAGGATCCTCAGTAGCATCTTGGGAGGAGCTGCGCGGCCTCTTCGACGCGCGCTTCACGGCACCGGCACCCCTCGCCATCGCAACCCTCCTCGGCGGCTCACAGGCGCCGCCCTTGAACCATCACACCAAGAAGTTCTTTCGCCAGATCGGCGCCGCTTCCGTGCAGCAAGGAGCCCCCCGGGTTGGGCGGCGCCCAAAGCCGACCTCACCTTCGACTGGGTAGATAACCCCGTCACCACCGTCGGCTCGGGCGTGCTCCCAATGCTTTGCATGCCCACCATCTGGAACGTACATGTCACCAAGACCCTCATCGACGGCGGCGCCGGCCTCAATGTGCTCTCCGTGGAGGCTTTTAGCCTTCTCCACGTACCACTCGAACGGCTCCGCCCCAGCAAGCCCTTCTCTGGGTCGGCGGTGGCTCCGCCAGCCCCCTAGGGCAGATCCGCCTTCTTGTGACCTTCGGCACTCGCAACAACTACCACACCGAGCTAATCGACTTTGACATTGCCCGCATTGGCCTCCCATAGAACGCCATCCTCAGGTAACCGGCTCTGGCTCAGTTTATGGCGGTGACCCATCCGGCCTACAACCTCACGAAGATGCTCGGGAGCAAGGACGTCCTCTATAACACCCACGATGCGGCTATATCTCCCACGTGTCGGAGCATGACTTAGAGGCATAACCGCATAGTAGGCATGTTGCAAGAGGGGTAATCTTAACACATCCCATGTGCTGAATAAGAAAGGGATAAAGAGATGGCTTACAATCGCCACTTCACACAATACATAACTATAGCATTACATCATCCAGATACAATCAAGGTCCGACTACGGAACCAAAATAAAGACAACCCCAAATGCAATAGATCCCCGATCGTCCTGACTGGGCTCCACTACTGATCAACTAGAAACGAAACAACACAACAAACACGATCTTCATCAAGCTCCCACTTGAGCTCGGTTGCGTCACCTGCACTAGTATCATCGGCACCTGCAACTGTTTGGAAGTATCTGTGAGTCACGAGGACTCAGCAATCTCACACCTGCGAGATCAAGACTATGTAAGCTTATGGGTATGAGAAGGTAGTGAGGTGGAGCTGCAGCAAGCACTAAGCATATATGGTGGCTAACATACGCAAATAAGAGCGAGAAGAGAAGCAAAGCACGGTCGTGAACTAGAAGTGATCAAGAAGAGATCCTGAAACTACTTATGTTCAAGCATAACACAAGAACCGTGTTCACTTCCCGGACTTCGCCGGAAAGAGACCATCACGGCTACACACGCCATTGATGCATTTTAATTAAGTTACATGTCAAGTTTTCTACAACCGGATAATAACAAATTCCCATCTGCCCATAACCGCGGGCACGACTTTCGAAAGTTCAAAACCCTGCAGGGGTGTCCCAACTTAGCCCATCACAAGCTCTCACGATCAAGGAAGGATATTCCTTCTCCCAGGAAGACCTGATCAGACTTGGAATCCCGGTTACAAGACATTTCAACAATGGTAAAACAAGACCAGCAAAGCCACCCGGATGTGCCGACAAATCCCGATAGGAGCTGCACATATCTCGTTCTCAGGGAACACCGGATTGTCCAAACTTCTAGTAGGACAACCCAGAGTTGCCCCTGGTGGCCACCGGCGGCTGACAGGTTGGACCAACACTCAAAGGAGCACTGGCCCGTGGGGGTTAAAATAAAGATGACCCTTGAGTCTGCAGAACCCAAGGGAAAAAGGCTTAGGTGGCAAATGGTAAAACCAAGGTTGGGCCTTGCTGGAGGAGTTTTTATTCAAAGCAAACTGTCAAGGGGTTCCCATTATAAACCAACGGCGTAAGGAACGCAAAATCAAGGAACATAACACCGGTATGACAGAAACTAGGGCGGCAAGAGTAGAACAAAACACCAGGCATAAGGCCGAGCCTTTCACCCTTTACCAAGTATATAGATGCATTAATTAAATAAGAGATATTGTGATAACCAACATATCCATGGAACAAACTTAATCTCCACCCGCAACTAGCAACGCTATAAGAGGGGCTGAGCAAAAGCGGTAACATAGCCAAACAACGGTTTGCTAGGAAGGTGGGTTAGAGGCTTGACATGGCAATATGGGAGGCATGATAAAAGCTAGTGGTAGGTATATCGGCATAGCAATAGATCGAGCAACTAGAAAGAAAAGATAGAAGTGATTTCGAGGGTATGGTCATCTTGCCTGAGATTCCGCAAGGAAGAAGAACGAGTCCATGAAGAAGACAAATGGACGTAGTCGAACGGATCCTCACAAACGCGACGTTATCGGAACTAACCCGAAGAAGCAACACTAGAAAGAAGCAAACAACATAGTAAAACAACCAACACATCAGCATGGCATGATGCACAACCAAGTATGATGCATGTCCAGTTTAAGTATGCACGAGATGGCAAAGTGCAACAACCAAAACTACAAATTAAGTGGAGCTCAATATGCAACGAGTTGCATATTGACGAAACACCACAACAATTATTTAGTCCACTCTCATTTATGTACCCAACAATATTAAATGTTATTAAGCATGGCAAGAGGTGAAGCATATGAAAACTACACATTTAAGCAAGTTTAAATGAGGTCGGAAACATCAAACAACGATTCCAGTAATCCTCATGTGCATTAGCAATTTAATGCGACAACAATCTCACCATTTTAAATGTTGTTATCATGATGCGGATGCCATGTGAAAGTTATGTAATTTTATGAAAATGTTGATAAGAGCATTATATGAAGCATTTGTCATCGTGGAAGAAATGAAAAGGGGTGCCATGGCAATGATAACGAAACGGTGCCACGGCAATGTTCCGGTTCCGACAACTCATTGAGACGTCGGTGGAGAAGAAAGTGATGGGAGTGTGTCATGCAAGGATGGTGGGGTGCTCCCGATTATCGGGTTCCCACATGTCGGTGGCAAGGCAAAAGAGGGGCAACGTGCACCGATAGTTCAGACTCGAGGCAAAACAAGGGTGCATCTCATACAACATGCATTCATTCGTTCACAGGCATCGTCTCGAGGTTATACCTTTGAAGCGTGCAAACGGGACGGTTCTCGGTCGGTGCAAAGTAGAGGAAGTAGACGTTCTTGAGACGTTCATAGCGGAAGTAGTCGTACACGGCGACGGTAGTTGTACACGGGTCTTCGGCCACGGAAGTAGTCATACACGTTTTCGTAGAGGTTCGGGGTCATGACACGAAACTTGACGTCCACGGGGTCTTCGAGGGTCGACGGTAGTTGTTCTATGCATCGGGCGTCAAGGTACTTGTCGTTCATAGCGATTCCGAAGACGGCGGTAGAGGTACACTTCCGAAAAGGGACTTGATGCATCAAAGGTCTTCGGTGCCACGATACTTGTCGGTCCGGGTGGTGGTCGTTCGGGCACCGTACGTCGTGGTACTTGGTGGGGGACATGCCAGTAGAAGCAGCCCACATGGTCATGGCACAAGAGGGAGACGTGCAGAGCTGCCAGTGTTGGCATAATTATGCATCTCTGGGATGCTATTAGCAGGAACAGATTGCATCTAGAACACCTAAAACATGAGCAGAGAAAAGGTTTAGGGGATCATTACGTGTCACGGCAGTGGACATGATCGCCTGCTTGGTGCAGGCTTGATGCAGAGGTGATGTAGTCGAGGTAGAAGTCCTCCTCAACATCCTGATGCCCTCAGGACGCCACCGGCACTGCCCGGCGACGGCAGCGGCGGCTGGAGTAGGTATTCCCGTCGCTGCAGCGCTCCCCCTGATCGAATGGGGTGAGAGAATATCGGGAGGGGAGTGAAACCGTACGTGAATTGTGATCGCGCAGGCTACCAACCCTCTCCCGTTCCCTTTTATGTAGCGCTGGCGACAGGGGACGTAAACCATCAGTTGGTTTGGGTGCCCCCGATCAGGGCGTCTCAGTTGGGATAAAAAGCCCACGTACGTTGGTGTGTGGGGCCTTTTCCTTTAACGTTATCTTTTCCCCTTTTTTAGACTTATAGATCTAACTGGCTTGTTTAAGCCGTCAGATCAAAACCAACATTCTCCCCCTTGATCGTTAGGCTTAACTTCATTCGCCCATTCTACATAGGAATGATGTACCAAAGTGAGGTGTTACAACAGCTCAAAACGCTATAGAACCTCAACACTTATAGTACACCCGCCTATTTCGAAATGGAAAACATTTTACTAATTGGGGAGTGGTTTCTTTTAATGGTCCTCTTATTCCAGAATCATCAGGCCTCCAGTAGTCCCATGCCGGCAACATGCTCACGAAAGATACTGGGTGGTAAGCCTTTTGTTAGCGGATCCGCAAGCATATGCTTCGTTCTTATATGTTTAACATCAACTGTTTGATCCTGGATTCTATCTTTCACAACACGATACTTTATGTCAATGTGTCTGGCAGCATTACTTGACCTATTGTTACTCGTATAGAAAACTGCTGGTTCATTATCGCAGTACAATAAAATTGGTTTAGATATGCTGTCAACCACTTTAAGTCCGGGTATAAAATTCTTTAGCCATACAGCCTGCCCGGTGGCCTCATAACATGCTACAAATTCTGCTTGCATCGTAGATCCAGCAGTTAACGTTTGTTTGGAGCTTTTCCACGATATAGCTCCTCCCGCGAGTGTGAATATATAACCTGACGTGGATCTCATACTATCCACACACCCGGCAAAATCAGAGTCTGAATAACCAACAATTTCTAGGTTATCAGTTCTTTTATATGTAAGCATGAAGTCCTTAGTTCCTTGCATATAACGCAATACTTTCTTTGCGGCCTTCCAGTGGTCCGGTCCTGGATTTGATTGGTATCTGCCAAGCACCCCGGTTACAAAACATAAGTCTGGGCGTGTACACACTTGAGCATACATGATGCTTCCAACAGCTGAAGCATAAGGAACCGACTTCATCTGATCAGTTTCACATTGGTTCCTCGGACATTGAAATGTCCCAAACTTATCGCCCTTAACTATAGGAGCAGGTGAGGGTGAGCACTTATGCATATTGAATTTTTTCAGTACTCTCTCAAAGTATGCCTTTTGAGATAGTCCTAACGTTCCTCTGGACCTATCTCGATGAATCTCGATGCCGAGGACATACGAGGCTTCACCAAGATCTTTCATATCAAAACTGGATGACAGAAAATTCTTGGTCTCATGTAGCATATCCTTATCGCTACATGCGAACAATATGTCATCAACGTATAGGACTAAAAATGTGAACCTACTGCCTTTAAACTTAACGTATATGCAGTTGTCCACAACATTTTCGGTGAAACCAAAAGTTTTGATAATTTTATCAAACTTGAGGTACCACTCTCTTGAAGCTTGCTTCAAGCCATAAATTGATTTCTTTAGACGACATGCTAAATGTTCCTTTCCTTCCACAACAAAGCCTTCTGGCTGAGCCATGTAGACATCTTCTTTTAAGTCACCATTTAGAAATGCCGTTTTAACATCCATTTGGTGTAGTTCCAGGTCGTAATGAGCTACTAATGCCATTATGATTCTGAAAGAATCCTTGGTTGACACAGGAGAGAAAGTTTGTTTATAATCAATGCCTTCTCTCTGTGTATACCCTTTTGCCACTAGCCTTGCCTTGAACCGTTCGACATTCCCTTTGGAATCATACTTGGTTTTGTAGACCCACTTGCAGCCTACTTTCTTAGCTCCATCGGGAACTTCTACTAAGTCCCATACATCGTTTGAGCCCATAGATTTCAACTCGTCTTCCATGGCAACCAACCATTTGGACGACTTTTCGCTTTGAATGGCTTCCTTATATGAGGTTGGATCCTCCACCTTTCCCATATCATTCATGTCCTCCATCAAAAAGGTGATATAATCATCTGATATGGCTTTCTGCCTCTCACGCCGTGGTCTACCCATGGGCGGAGGTGGTGGTGGAACATCATCATTTTCATTATTTTCTCGGAGATCCTCATTTGTGTTTGGATTCTCATTATTAGTTTCTGGATCACCATTCGACTGAGAGACTGAACCGTGAGATTCAGGATCATCAGATGTCACATTTCTTCGTATTAGAAAAACAATCTCTTGGATAGTCGGGGATGGTACACAAACCCGCTTCTCCTCAAGATCGATCTCCCTTAAATTTGTGATCTCATTATCCTCAAAAAATACCACTTGTCTAGTCTCCACAAACTTGGTGGTGTGATTTGGACAATAAAAACGATATCCCTTTCCCCTATGAGGGTATCCTACGAAGAAACAGCTAACTGTTTTTGGATCCAATTTCTTAAGTTGTGGATTGAAAACTTTAGCTTCAGCAGGGCAACCCCACACCCGTAAGTAATTCAACTCGGTTTCTTTCCCGCCCACATCTCGTAAGGTGTGTTAGGTGCTGACTTAGTTGGAGCAAGATTTAGTATGTGTGCAGCTGTCTTTAATGCCTCTATCCAAAGGCTTACTGGTAAACTCAAGTGACTAAGCATGCTTCGCACCATATCCATAAGGGTGCGGTTGCGGCGCTCGGCCACACCATTTTGTTGTGGTTTACCAGGCATTGAGTACTGAGCAATGATTCCATTTTCAGATAAGAACTTGGCAAAAGGTCCAGGAATCTGCCCATAATGAGCATGCCTACCATAATACTCTCCCCCGCGATCAGACCGTACAACTTTGATTTTTGCGTTCAGTTGATTTTCAACCTCCGCTTTATAGACTTTGAATTTCTCCAAAGCTTCCGATCGGTCACGTATGGGATAAATATACCCATAGCGGGAAAAGTCATCTGTGAATGTAATGAACGAATCAAAACCATCTACAGACTTAATATTAAGGGGTCCACATATGTCGGTGTGAATTAATTCTAAAACCCTTGTGGCTCTAACTGCTCCTTTCTTAATTGTTTTTGCAAATTTTCCTTTAATGCAGTCGACACATTTGTCTGCATCTGAGAAGTCTAATGGGAGGAGTATTTCATTTTTAACTAAGCGTTCCATTCTCCCCCTCGAAATGTGGCCCAAACGACAATGCCACAATTTCGAAGAATTACTTACTCCTTTCCATTTCTTCTCAACATTAATTTCATCACTCACATGCATAACTGAGTCATTATGAAGAGATAACATGTATAGTTGGCCTCGTCTAACACCGATGCCTACATTCTTATTACATTTGATCAAAGCAAATTGTTTCTTGCCAAAATGGCACTCATACATATCATCATCTAAACGAGAAACTGAAATCAAATTCCTACTTAAGGTAGGCACATAAATAACATTATTCAATCTAAGAGTGTGGCCAGTGTGTAGCTCCAACGTGAGAGATCCCACAGCTTCAACATCGGCCTCAACTCCGTTCGCAACCTTAAGCTTTCTTGTTCCTCCTCTTATGGTTTGGATCGCATCGAATCCCTGCATAGAGTTAGCAACGTGAGTGGTTGCCCCTGAATCAATCCACCATGACTTTATTGAAAAATCAACATAAAGTGATTCATCTACAAAAGTAATTTCATCAATACCTCTTTTGTTCATCCATTTTAGAAAGCCTGGGCAGTCCCTTTGATAGTGTCCCTCTTCTTTGCAGAAGTTACAAGCATTTTCTCCAGCAGTGGAGCTGCTAGGAGCAGAAGAAGAACCACCGGCTTCTTTACCCTTGAATGCCTTAGGGTTGAATGGCTTAGTGCCTTCTTTCTTGACTTGCCTTTTCTGAGGCTTAGGGAAACCTTGTCCGTCATGCTTTCTCTTGTTAGAGCCAACATGAAAGACATGGTCTTTTTTCTGCCTCATGATCCTTTCTTCCTCCTGGACGATCCTTGCGGTCATCTCAGAGAGTGACCATTTTTCCTTTAGAGAGTTATAGTTGACCTTAAATTGTTCAAACTCTTCAGAAAGAGACTCAAGAATAATTATGACAAGAAGGGCTTCACTTAAAGAACACTCCAAAGCCTTAAGCTTGGTGAAAGCATTTACCACCCTCAATATGTGCTGCCTAACATTTCCGTCAATAGTGTATTTCTGAAGAAGTTTAGCAAAAAGCTCATGAGCATACACTTTGTCGGAGCCTTTAAATTGCTCCTCCATTTCAGTGAGGAAATCTTTAGCAGTATCTTTCTTAGGGAGTGCTTCAGAAATGTCCGGCGATATTGTCGCTTTCATGATGAGAAGCGCAATATGGTTGGACTTATTCCACTTTTCCATCTTAACATCATACTCCTTCTTGAGTTCTGCATACCCTGTGACACCCGCCACAGGTGCCACAGGTTTTTCTTTCCTCAAGGCATAGTCAAATTCATTACAACCCAAACATAATTCGACTTGGGACTTCCAACGAGGGAAGTTACTCCCCATAAGTGGTTCGATCGTGTCGGACCGGAATGGAGCGGAAGCTGAAATCATCATAAAAGTTCATAAGTAAAGTTGCATGATTATAAATTTACGTTGGTAAATAAATAAACATGCCAAGTATTTAATTTCAACTCCATGTCAAAACACCGTTGGGCAGAAAAAACATGGATTTAAAATATCATAAGGGATGACTCATAATAATAAAACAATGTTGGTCCGAATTAAAATTAGAGTCATTTCATTCTTAATTTAAACATCAACATAAAAAAACATTATCATTATTTGATGTCTAAAAAAAAAACTTCATCATCCAAAAACACATAATAAATCCTGAATAAAATATCTCGTTGGTTCAATTTTACCCAGAATAATAATGTGTTTATTACATTTTTACGCATTTTCTGGTTTAAGCAGTGCAAATCATAATATTTATTAACTTAAACGCACTGGAAAAACAGAAAATCGCGACAGTGATTTTGGCCCGAAATACCCCACAGCTACACGTAAAACGACCCAACCCAGAATTTTTTTTTGTGTGTGTTTTCGCTGGACTGACATAACCTGGGCCGCAGCCCACAGCCGGAATCGGCCCATTGGCGTCCGCCGGCCCAGCGCGGAGCCGAGCGATGCTGCCGGCCGTCCGATTGGAATCGACGGTCCGCGTCGATCGCGGCTGGAACAAAACAGCCGCCCGGCCAGAACCCTAGCTCATTTCCCCCTCGACCCCCCGCATTTCACGCTCGACAGGGAGCGGCGATGGCGTTCGACGGCGGCTCGAGGCGCGCCGGCCATGGCGGCGCGGCGGCTGCGCTCGCCGGAGGAGCGTGCAGCAGGATGAATCCCGCGCGCTCCCCCGTCGAGCGTGGCCCCAGCGTCCGTGCACATGGCGCATCAAGGAGGGTGGAGGGATGCCGGCCACCGCGGCATGAGGAATGACGGCGACTTGCTCGGCGTCGGCCAAACAAGGGCGCGTCCATTTGAGCGGCAGCGGCGGCGGCGCCACTTCGTTCCGCGCGTCGTCCCGAGGACGGCGGCGTCGCGGCGTCTTCGCCCTCGCGCAACGGTGGGCGCTGCGCAGGCCCCGAAGGGAAGAGGCGAGTACGCGGCGTGTTAGGTGAGGATTCTCCTCATTCTTTTCAAATCGTGTACATCAGTGCTTGATTTGGGGGAAAACATTCCTAATTGCAGAATTAGGGTTCTTACGAATTTGGGGGGGAAAATCTAGGGTTCTTACACATGAGGGGTTGCTACTGTTGACGTGCGTGTATCCCTCTGCCTTCTATGTTGATAATGCATACGGAAACAGGACTTAAACATGATCAATACTAATCAACTTAACATGAAGGTGAGCATTAGATCTTAACTTAGATTAATTAGAATTGATGAACTTAGGTGGCACTACTGATCCGTAGCAAATTGGAATTAAAACATCATCAACAGTGGGCAATTGACATCAACATCAAAAAACAGTAGCAATCAAACTTGATCTACAGAGGGCCTAAACTTGAGATTGGTTTACTGAACATGATATAGGGATCTAAAAGCAATCATATCTGGCGACTGATACCATTGTTGGCATAATTATGCATCTCTGGGATGCTATTAGCAGGAACAGATTGCATCTAGAACACCTAAAACATGAGCAGAGAAAAGGTTTAGGGGATCATTACGTGTCACGGCAGTGGACATGATCGCCTGCTTGGTGCAGGCTTGATGCAGAGGTGATGTAGTCGAGGTAGAAGTCCTCCTCAACGTCCTGATGCCCTCAGGACGCCACCGGCACTACCCGGCGACGGCAGCGGCGGCTGGAATAGGTCTTCCCGTCGCTGCAGCGCTCCCCCTGATCGGATAGGGTGAGAGAATATCGGGAGGGGAGTGAAACCGTACGTGAATTGTGATCGCGCAGGCTGCCAACCCTCTCTCGTTCCCTTTTATGTAGCGCTGGCGACAGGGGACCTAAACCATCAATTGGTTTGGGTGCCCCCGATCAGGGCGTCTCAGTTGGGATAAAAAGCCCACGTACGTTGATGCGTGGGGCCTTTTCCTTTAATGTTATCTTTTCCTTTTTTTTAGACTAATATATCTAACTGGCTTGTTTAAGCCGTCAGATTAAAACCAACAGCCGGCAGTGAGAAGGAGCTGCAGCGAGGTGAAGCGAGGCGAGGACGCAGCGGGTGGTCAACACCCATGGCGGTAGTAGAGGGGATCGACCATGGAGCTCGGTAGGGCTGGAGAACAGGTGGCGATGGACTAGGCAGGAAAGTGACGGCTCGGGCAGGAGCTCCTCTGCACAGGGAGGAGGCTGACAGAGAACAGCGAGGTTTAGACACAGGAAGGCGGGGCCGCGGGCATCCATGGCGGCGCCGGTCCTCGAACGACGAGGCGAGGTGAAGGAGCACGGGGAGGAGGCTCCATGGACTTGTTGTTTGTCGATCTGGCCAGAGTTGAGGCAGAGGAGTAGCAAGGCGAAGGAGAGGCCGTTGGTGGAGGTCTGGTGGGCGTTCATGACAGTGGTGGCCTCCTGCTGGTCCGGCGGCTGGTCCGGCAACGAGGAGGAGGCAGAGGGGAATGGGACGAGGGTGCGGTGCTGCTCGGCGGCTTAGACTCCGTCGGCCGGAGCGACAGCAGGGAGCTCCTGCTCCCGCCGAAGACGGCGATGGGAGACGCGAGGATGGAGGCAGCGGGGGCGATGGGATCGAGGGAGAAGCAGCAGGTCTCGCTGACTCTGGCGGCGCGAGGGAACGAGGAGGAGGGGTTAGATGGGATCGGGGGCCTAGGGTTCGGCTGGGCCTTGGAGGCCGGCCCAGGAGTTTGTGAGGCCCAGGTGGGCAGCGGGGAAGGATGGGCCTAGAGGAGAGGGAGGGCTGCGCCAAGGGACTGTGGGGAGGTTGGGAGGCCCAGGTGGCCTGATAGACTGGTTGGGCTCCTCTCCCTCTCTCTCTCTCTCTCTCTCTCTCTCTCTCTCTCTCTCTCTCTCTCTCTCTCTCTTATTCTCTTTTCAGCAAAAGAGATAGGCCAAAAGATTTAAGAGAAGAGGCCATGGATAAGAACAAAATTATGGGACATTTTTGTATGGCTTAATAGATTATTTTCAACTCAACAAAAGTGGTTTCAACAAGTTAGGAGAATTTAAATTCAAACTTATTTGACTTGAGCCAAAGGAGTTTGAATGGAGGCTAGGCTATAGGGGTGTGCAAAAATGTTGAGGATTTTGGAGGACCCTCGATAAAAGGAGAAACAATTGTCGGCAAGGTTTGGAGGTGAAACTTGAAGCAGAAGAGGCATGGAACTAAAATGCAAGTGTGTTATGGTTAATTCCAAAAGAATGGAATATTTATTATAGCTCCCTAATATATTGGGGGGATATGTTATATAGAGAAATCACCATGTGAATTCCCTCAATTTAAATGGACCGAAGATCCATACGATTTATTTACTTGAGTTGCAAAAGAATTAATGATATGATACATGATGACATGATATGAAATGCATGACATGCAAACAAATGACAAGGCAACAACAACGAATAACTGGAAGACACCTGGCACATCGGTCTCGAGGCGTTATAACACTCCACCACTACGAGAGGATCTCGTTCCGAGATCTAGGATGGCACCGGAGGGAAAATGAAGAGGAAGATAAAAGGTAAAACTAAGTTGCTTCTTTGACAAACGAGTGAAACCAAAGAACCTTGAGAGGTTGAACAACTTTAAAGAAAGAATACCAGGAAGATGAACAAAGTTGAAAACACTCCGTTAGCAAAGAGGAACAAGGAAGAACAAATTCGGATAGCATTTCGGTTAAATGGAAGGAAACGAACATGATCTTGACAAGATGAGAGGATACTTGATGAAATCAAGAACACATTGCCTCCGGAAATATTGAAAGAATGACACCATGGGTGAGAAAGATTTCAGACAGCACTCCGGTTGAGAGTAGAGGCAAAAACTTGATAAGATGAAAGAGCTCGAATGAAAACACGACACTCCGGTTAAATGGATAAAGAAAGGAAAGAACACGGTCCTCACAATTGTAGATGATGAGTGAAAAGAGCAACATCACAATGCCTCCGGAACGAAAGAATAGAAGTTGGATCGTTGGAAAGGAAAGAATTGAGAAGAAAATGACAACTCTCGCAAATAAAATTGAAAGAGCATGCTTACGAAGAAAAATTTGAACAGTGTTGTTAGAAAACCAACAACGAAAAGAGTAAGCTTGTTGTGGGCTTATGGAAAACATCTGAAAACTGAGGTGAAATTCTGCCACTAAAGGAAACAATAGATTGGATCGATATGAACAAGGAGACGAGAAAATTATTTCACCGGGAGGATAAATGAAGAACTTGGGTCATTTATGAGCACTATAAATAGCAACAATCCTTAGGGAAAGCTTTAGGTGAAATATAACCCAATATAACTCCAATGAAGAGATTGATGGATTTAAAATATCTCATTCTTGACAACATGTGAATCATGAAACACGAACTCAAATTTTCAAGAATGACATAACTCCACCTCAAAAGATAAGGTAGAAAGAATTGTGCTTTGGAATGCAAGATGAAGAATACTTAAACTCCTCAAGACAAAACATGTGTTGAGCAACATGTTTATTCTAGAGTATAGCTTGGCGGATCTTAACTCCAAGAGAAATCTTGAGGACAATTAAAGAATGAAAAGAATCCTTGACGAACAACGATGTAGAGCCTCCATGAAGAACTTCGGATAGATAAAAGAAGGTCGCAAGAAAAAGAAGCTTGAAAAGAATAAGATGAATCCTTGCATTGATTAAATGGAGCTTCGTGATGCTATAACCGAGAAAAAAAACTTGGAACTCCGGAAAGAAAGATGAACAAGTGAAATCAAGAATTTTGATGAACCTCCGAAATAAGGAATTGAATTTACTCGATGAAACAAGAATAAGAATTACATTATGCTTATCCATCATCAATTAAATTGATGACAATCAACGGATTTGGCATACTACTTATTCTCGTTGAAAGGATTAAGATAGATATAGCGAAAACTTGAGAAGGTCTTCAACGAACCACCGGTAGGATTTGACAGAATGAATGAATTGCTATGATAAACGAAATAAGAAGAATCTTGGAAGAGTCACCGTAAGAATTAAAATGACTGAAGAAAAGATAAAGGAACACCGCGAAGAATTATGAAATGAACGAAGATACTTGAGAGAATTTAGATGCAAGCGAACGAAGAGATCCTGAGCTGATTAGAGAATAGTTGAATGATGCACCGGTAAGATTTCGAGAATGAGAGCTGAAAGCTGGAATGAACAATTCTTATGAAATGATGGACTCTGGATAACCGAACTGAAAAATACTCCTGAATTACTCCGGATGGGTGAAAAGAATTCTCACGATCGAAAACAATTATGAGAGGATGGCAACAAGTTAAAATGACGAATCTTGAAGAGAATGGAGCAAGATTGAGAGAAAAATCTTCTTCGGTCTTCACATGTTGAGAATGACTATGAGAAACACCGTCATGCATTGTTGAGATACTCCGGGATGAAAATTAGAAAGGTTGAACGAACGATGAAAAGAATTTGACAGATCTTGGAGAAAGACATTTGACTGATGACAATTCATTCTTACGTCAAACTTTGAAAAATTTGAGAATAACTCCGGTAAAATTAGAAGAGTCGGGTAAGAACCTGGGAAAAGACATGTGGGTTAGGGCCCACTCAAAAGATACACTATAGAATGATTACTTGAAAAGGAGATTGCACCGGTTGATTTAAATGGCTTGAATGAGATAACATCCTCAAAAGGACTTGAGCGTATTGAGAATGGAAACTTGAGTCTTCGAGATATCTTCAACACTCTGGAACAATTGAATAGCGAGAAGTGGAATGATAATGAGGTGCACCAGCATGGAAAACATTTGAAACGAGTTAAAGGATATGATCAACACCAAAATCTTGAATTGAATCCACCGGAGAAGAAAGAGAACGAAGAATGATGAACTTGTAGCTTCCTTAGCATCTTCGTGAGAATCACCAGGTAAGAACATTGAAGGAAAAGGATGAAGAGTCTTCACATGAATGAAATTGATACTTGATTAAGAAATCTGAGTCCTTGAAGGAAAAGGGTGGGCGGGCGGGAAAAACAAAGGCAAGTTGGAGATGGATGAAACAAACACCGTTGACGAAAACTGAGATTGAATCTTGCAAATGTTGAAATGATCGGATCCACTTGAAGAGAAACACACCGGTTGGGAAAGAATTGGCATGACCACCTTGATGATCGAAAAGGGTTAGTATTCCCATAGAAATATGAGAACACCGCTTAGGGAAGGTATGGAATCAATACTTGACCTTGAAGCAACTCGAATACCACAACTCAAAAACAAGACAAAGGATTGGCTTGCAAAATAAGCCGGAAACAAACATATGATAGATCCTGTATCGTATCATGTGTCTGTTGGAAAGATATTCTAGGAGCTACTTGAATTCCCACTTATAAACTCCCAAAACTTTCTGGTTATGCAATCAGGTGTTGGGATACAGGGGAAGCATAATATCTCACCCAAAACTAGCAAATCCTACATCCAGCTGTATCCATCCTTCAACACATAACCAAGAAACCTTCGGAAATCATTTACCTCAACCTTCGAAAAGCATCTGTTATACGAGTTATGGCAATACTCCCGAACTCCCGCCCTAGTACTGGGTGGCGTCGAGGTTATCTCACCAACAACTGCATAAAAGAGATTTTCGATGTCGGTGAAACTCAGGTATTCCAGAACTGCAACGATAAAATTGTGACGACAACACCTCGGAGCTCAACTCCCCGGGACACTGCCACAACCCCTGAATGTCAGGAGGCACCAAGAACAATGTTCTTGTCACAACACCATCGGAACGATTCCAAGATACTCGCGTGATCCTAAAAAAATCGTGAAATTTGAGAAGAGAAGAGTCAAAACTCTACGTCAGGAGGCCTCACCAGAGCGATGAAGGGACTGAGGAGTAAAAAGAATCATACTCTCCGATATATATAATCCTATAAGACTCAAAACTTTTTCCTAGACTTAACAACGCCAACGATTCGATCAAGCAGGGGGCTCCTAAGTCGGGGAAGGCTCTGATTACCAACTTGTAACACCCATGACGCGGCTATATCTCCCACGTGTCGGAGCACGACTTAGAGGAATAACCACATAGTAGGTATGTCGCAAGAGGGGTAATCTTTACACATCCCATGTAGTGAATAAGAAAGGGATAAAGAGATGGCTTACAATCGCCACTTCACACAATACATAAGTATAGCATTACATCATCCAGATACAATCAAGGCCCGACTATGGAACCAAAATAAAGACAACCCCAAATGCAATAGATCCCCGATCCTCCCGACTGGGCTCCACTACTGATCAACTGGAAATGAAACAACAGAACGAACACGATTTTCATCAAGCTCCCACTTGAGCTCGGTTGCGTCACTTGCACTGGTATCATCGGCACCTACAACTGTTTGGAAGTATCTGTGAGTCACGAGGACTCAGTAATCTCACACCCGCGAGATCAAGACTATTTAAGCTTATGGGTAGGAGAAGGTAGTGAGGTGGAGCTGCAGCAAGCACTAAGCATGTATGGTGGCTAACATACGCAAATAAGAGCGAGAAGAGAAGCAAAGCACGATCGTGAACTAGAAGTGATCAAGAAGTGATCCTGAAACTACTTACGTTCAAGAAAAACACAAGAACCGTGTTCACTTCCCGGATTTCGTCGGAAAGAGACCATCACGGCTACACACGCGGTTGATGCATTTTAATTAAGTTAAGTGTCAAGTTTTCTACAACAGGACATTAAAAAATTCCCATCTGCCCATAACCGCGGGCACGACTTTCGAAAGTTCAAAACCCTGCAGGGGTGTCCCAACTTAGCCCATCACCTCACGGTCAATGAAGGATATTCCTTCTCCCAAGAAGACCCGATCAGACTCGGAATCCCGGTTATAAGACATTTCGACAATGGTAAAACAAGACCAACAAAGCCACCCGGATGTGCCGACAAATCACGATAGGAGCTGCACATATCTCGTTCTCAGGGCACACCGGATTGTCCAAACTTTCGGTAGGCTAACCCAGAGTTGCCCCTGATGGCCACCAGCAGCTGACAGGTTGGACCAACACTCAGAGGAGCACTGGCCTGGGGGGGGGGGGTTAAAATAAAGATGACCATTGAGTCTGCAGAACCCAAGGGAAAAAGGCTTAGTTGGCAAATGGTAAAACCAAGGTTGGGCCTTGCTGGAGGAGTTTTTATTCAAAGCGAACTATCAAGGGGTTCCCATTATAACCCAACCGCGTAAGGAACACAAAATCAAGGAACATAACACTGGTATGACGGAAACTAGGGCGGCAAGAGTGGAACAAAACACCAGGCATAAGGCCGAGCCTTCCACCCTTTATCAAGTATATAGATGCATTAATTAAATAAGAGATATTGTGATAACCCAACATATCCATGGAACAAACTTAATCTCCACCTGCAACTAGCAACGCTATAAGAGGGGCTGAGCAAAAGTGGTAACATAGCCAAACAACGATTTGCTAGGAAGGTGGGTTATAGGCTTGACATGGCAATATGGGAGGCATGATAAAAGCAAGTGGTAGGTATCGCGGCATAGCAATAGATCGAGCAACTAGCAAGAAAAGATAGAAGTGATTTTGAGGGTATGGTCATCTTGCCTGAGATCCCGCAAGGAAGAAGAACGAGTCCATGAAGAAGACAAATGGACATAGTCGAACGGATCCTCACAAACGCGATGTTATCGGAACTAACCCGAAGAAGCAACACCGGAAAGAAGCAAACAACATAGTAAAACATCCAACACATCAGCATGGCATGATGCACAACCAAGTATGATGCATGTCCGGTTTAAGTATGCACGACATGGCAAAGTGCAACAACCAAAACTACAAATTAAGTGGAGCTCAATATGCAATGAGTTGCATATTGACGAGACACCACAACAATTATTTAGTTCACTCTCGTTTATGTACCCAACAATATTAAATGTTATTAAGCATGGCAAGAGGTGAAGCATATGAAAACTACACATTTAAGCAAGTTTAAATGAGGCCGGAAACAGCAAGCAATGATTCTAGTAATCCTCATGTGCATTAGCAATTTAATGCAACAACAATCTAACCATTTTAAATGTTGTTATCATGATGCGGATGCCATGCGCAAGTTATGCAATTTTATGAAAATGTTGATAAGAGCATTATATGAAGCATTTGTCATCGTGGCGGAAACGAAAAGGGGTGCCACGACAATGATAACGAAATGGTGCCATGGCAACGTTCCGGCTCCGACAACTCATTGAGACGCCGGTGCAAAAGAAAGTGACGGGAGCGTGTCATGCAAGGATGGTGGGGTGCTCCCGATTACCGGGTTCCCACATGTCGGTGGCAAGGCAAAAGAGGGGCAACATGCACCGATAGTTCAGACTCGAGGCAAAACAAGGGTGCATATCATACACCATGCATTCATTCGTTCACGGCGTCGTCTCGAGGTTATACCTTCGAAGCGTGCAAATGGGGCGGTTCTCGTTCGATGCAAAGTAGAGGAAGTAGACGTTCTCGGGACGTTCGTAGCGGAAGTAGTCATACACGGTGACAGTAGTTGTACACGGGTCTTCGGCCACGGAAGTAGTCGTACACGTTTTCGTAGAGGTTCGGGGTCACGACATGAAACTTGACGTCCACAGGGTCTTCGAGGGTCGACGGTAGTTGTTCTATGCATCGGACGTCAAGGTACTTGTCGTTCTTAGCGATTCCAAAGACGGCGGTAGTGGTACACTTCCAAAAAGGGACTTGACACATCAAAGGTCTTCAGTGCCACGGTACTTGTCGGTCCGGGTGGTGGTCGTTCGGGCACCGTACATCGTGGTACTTGGTGGGGGACATGGCAGTAGAAGCAGCCCACATGGTCATGGCACATGAAGGAGACGTGCAGAGCCATCGACGGTGAGAAGGAGCTGCAGCGAGGTGAAGCAAGGTGAGGACGCAGCGGGTGGTCAACACCCATGGCGGTAGTAGAGGGGATCGACCACGAAGCTCGGCAGGGCTGGAGAACGGGTGGTGATGGACTAGGCAGAAAAGGGACAACTCGGGCAGGAGCTCCTCTGCACAGGGAGGAGGCTGATAGAGAACATCGAGGTGAAGACACAGGAAGGCAGGGCCGCGGGCATCCATGGCGGTCTCCTGCCTCGTGGTCACCGGCGGCGGCGCCGGTCCTCGAACAACGAGGCGAGGTAAAGGAGCACGGGGAGGAGGCTCCATGGACTTGTTGTTTGTCGATCTGACCGGAGTTGAGGCAGAGGAGCAGCGAGGCGAAGGAGAGTCCGCTGGTGGAGGTCTGGTGGGCGTTCATGGCGGTGGCGGCCTCCTGCTGGTCCGACGGCTGGTCCGGCAATGAGGAGGAGGCAGAGGGGAATGGGACGAGGGCATGGTGCTGCTCGGCGGCTTGGACTCTGCCGGCCGGAGCGACAGCAGGGTGCTCCTGCTCCCGCCGAAGACAGTGACATGAGGAAGGGGAGAGAGGCGACGCGAGGATGGAGGCAGCGGGGGTGATGGGATCGAGGGAGCAGCTGCAGGTCTCGCTAACTATGGCGGCACGAGGGAACGAGGAGGAGGGGGTTAGATGGGATCGGGGGCCTAGGGTTCGGCTGGGCCTTGGAGGCCGGCCCAGGAGTTTGTGAGGCCCAGGTGGGCAGCGGGGAAGGATGGGCCTAGAGGAGAGGAGGGCTGCGCCTAGGGACTGTGGGGAGGTTGGGAGGCCCAGGTGGCCTGATATACTGGTTGGGCTCCTCTCTCTCTCTCTCTCTCTCTCTCTCTTATTCTCTCTTTTCAGCAAAAGAGATAGGCCAAAAGATTTAAGAGAAGAGGCCATGGAGAAGAACAAAATTATGGGACATTTTTGTATGGCTTAAAGGAATATTTTCACCCCAACAAAAGTGGTTTCAACAAGGTAGGAGAATTTAAATTCAAACTTATTTGACTTGAGCCAAAGGAGTTTGAATGGAGGCTAGGCTATAGGGGTGTGCAAAAATGTTGAGGATTTTGGAGGACCCTCGATAAAAGGAGAAACAATTATCGGCAAGGTTTGGAGGTGAAACTTGAAGCAGAAGAGGCATGGAACTAAAATGCAAGTGTGTTATGGTTAATCCAAAAGAATGGAATATTTATTATAGCTCCCTAATATATTGGGGGATATGTTATATAGAGAAATCACCATGTGAATTCCCTCAATTTAAATGGACCGAAGATCCATACGATTTATTTAGTTGAGTTGCAAAAGAATTAATGATATGATACATGATGACATGATATGAAATGCATGACACGCAAACAAATGACAAGGCAACAACATCGGATAACTGGAAGACACCTGGCACATCGGTCTCGGGGCGTTACATCCTCACCATAGTTGGAGACACCAAGGAGGCTCTGGCGGCGCTCAAGCTTGCCCTCAAAACCGTCGTGGTGGCGCGACCGGCCGACGAGGCCACCCCTGGAGCCAAGGAGGCTGCCCCGGCAAAGAAGAAGCAGTTGTTCACTCAAGATCGGGCCGAAACTAAGTAGGTGCTGGTCAAGGAAGATGGGTCCTCAGGAGCCACCTTCACCATAGGCACCAACCTCAACCCAGACTAGGAGGAGGCGTTGGTGAGGTTCCTACGCGTGAATAAGGATGTGCTCGCCTAGGAACCGAAGCAGCTAGTAGGGGTCCCCAGGGGGGTGATTGAGCATCATTTGAGGGTGTGCCCCAATGTGCGCCCTGTGAAACAGAAGGCGCGACGACAGTCCACGGAGAAGTAGTCCTTCATCGTCCAGGAAACCTGCAAGCTGGAGGCAGTAGGTGTCATTCGCGAGGTTCGGTACCCTGAGTGGCTGGCGAACCCCGTCGTCGTACTGAAGAAAGGTGGGAAGGAGCCCATGTGTGTCGACTTCACCAACCTCAACAAGGCTTGTCCCCAAGACCCGTTCCCACTTCTGCGCATCGACCAGATTGTCGACTCCACTGCCGAGTGCGACCTGTTGTGCTTCCTGGACACGTTCTCAAGCTATCACCAAATCAAGATGGCAGTAGAGGATGTGGAAAAGACGGCCTACCTGACCCCGTGTGGGGTGTACTGCTACACTTGCATGCCGTTCGGGCTACGCAACACGGGCGCGACCTTCCAACGGCTGATGCACATCGCCCTGGGTCAGTAGCTCGGGAGGAACGCTGAAGCCTACATCGACGACATCGTGGTAAAATCTCGGGAGGCGAGAACTTTGATTCAGGACCTGGAGGAGACCTTCGCGAGCCTGTGCCAAGTGGACTTGCGGCTCAACCCAGAGAAGTGTGTGTTCGGTGTCCCCTCCAGCAAGCTTCTAGGCTTCCTCGTGTCCCACATGGGGATCGAGGCTAACCCGGAGAAGGTCGAGGTGATAGAATACATGAGCCCACCACAAACTCTCAAGGAAATGCAGAAGTTTGCGGGCTGTGTGACCTCGCTGGGGCGCTTCATCTCCAAGCTAGGAGAGCGCGCCCTGCCATTCTTCAAGCTAATGAAGAAGAAGGGCCCATTCGAGTAGAACCCTGAGGCCGACCAAGCGTTTCAAGACCTCAAGAGATACCTGACCAGCCCTCCGATGATGGTGGTGCCTCGCCCTCTCGAGCCCCTGGTGATTTACATTGCCGCCACTCCCTACTCCGCTAGCGCGGCTCTAGTGGCGGTTCAGGAAAAGCGCCAGGCCAAGGGTCCGCCACGCCGTGCCGCACCTCCAGTTGGGGCGACACGGGACCTAGAGGGCACCGCAAAAGCTGCATCAACACCAACGAGTGATCATGCCCAGCAAGGCGGCGTTCGCAGGCCTGCAGAGGCCCCAGTGGGCGACTAGGCTCCTGGGGTCCCGTCACCTCAAGAGACGCCCCAACCTCCGGTAGACGCAGGATCCGTCGATGCTCCCGCCCTCGTCGAGCACCCAGTATACTTCGTCAGCACGGTGCTGCGGGATGCAAGGGCACGGTACGCCATGCCTCAAAAGCTCTTGCTCGCGCTCTTGGTGGCCTCGCGTAAGCTGCATCACTACTTCCAAGGTCACCCAATCAAGGTTGTCTTAGCCTACCCGCTGGAGAGGGTACTCAGGAGCCCCAACGCTGCTGGAAGAGTCGCTGAATGGAACATTGAGCTGCAAGCATTCCAGTTGGAGTTCAGCACAACCAGGGTCATCAAGGGAGCGGCGCTCGCCGACTTCTTGACAGAATGGACTGACACCCCAAGGCTTGAAGCAGGCGAGGACCGATCCCTCTCGCCAGGAAGTGAAGCACCGGATGGCTGGGTCATGTATTTCGATGGCGCGTTCGCACGCCAGGGCGCGAGAGCTGGAGCAATGCTCATCTCACCCACTCAGGACAAGCTCTACTACGCCATGCAACTCTGCTTCTAGCAAGGCGAGAAGGTCTCCAACAACATCGCAGAGTACGAAGGCCTCATCGCTGACCTTAAGGCTGCGGTGGCCCTGGGGCTTTTAGGGATGGTGCAACCTCGGTAGGAACTCCCCCAACCACCTGCCTCGGGAGCCCCGGCCTGCGGCCCGACCTTGGGAGTGTGCCTACTCCTTGCGCTCGAGCCTCAGGAGGGGTGCTGGACCAAGGAGTTCAAGGAATACCTGACGCAAGGGACGCTGCCGAAAAAAGAGGAGGACACAGAGCACGTGGCCCGACAGGCTACGACATACTGCATCCAGGACGGTGAGCTATACAGGAAGCGGCCAAATGACGTTTCCTTACGATGCATCTCCAGGGAACAGGGGAATGAGTTGCTAGCTGACATACACAGCGGAGACTGCGGGCACCACTCGTCATCATGAACCCTCATCGGCAAGGCATTCCGCAGCGGGTTCTACTGGCCTACGACACTCAAATGACACGACCGAGCTGGTGAAGTCCTGCGAGGCTTGCCAATTCCACGCCAAGCAGATCCATCAACTAGCTCAGGGCCTCCAGACCATCCCGCTCTAGTGGCCATTTGCAGTCTGGGGGCTGGATATCCTAGGTCCGTTCCCTCGAGCGCCTGGGGGCTACGTGGAAGGAGTCCAGAGCAAGCCCCACCCCCATGTCATGCGGGGCAAGGCGTCACCCGGAGGTAGGTCCTCTGCCAGGGAGGCGCCAGCGAGCCCTCCCCCCGGTAGAGGGCTCGTGGTCGCCGAGGACGCCACTGGTGTCCCCTCTGCCCCTTGGCCTCGTCCTGGTTTCCGAACGCTCCAACGGTGGTCGAGGGTGGCGCAAGGTGGGCCCCTCATCTGGCTATATGAAGCAAGGCTCACGCCTGTGAAGGTCTTCGCTCGTGACACTCTCACGTAATAATGAGTGGGGCTGTACAGCCCTGGAGTCTCAGGAGTGCCGCCCTCGGGCCTCGGGGGCTCCCTCCCACATCCTAGTGGCAGCACTTAGCTCCGCACTGGTGAGAAGACTAGACTAGGTGCTAGACGCGGCTTTTCATTTGCTTTCCGTAGTTGGCTTGCCCCTCTTTAATGGAAATTCGCATTCTGGTGTTTCTTGTCGTCTTGGTTCGATCGCCTTTTTCCTCTGTTTCTTCCCTCGGTTCTTTGTTTTGGCCCGTACTCTCCCTCGCATGCCTCGTGAGAGGGCTGAACGGGTGCACTCGTGAGCGTTTTCCTCGGTCTTCGCGAGGCACCCTCGCTCGAGCTCGCAAGCTGGCGCACCTCCCTCTCTTAAGTCCGTGCCCCTCGAGTACCGGTGATAACCCACAAGTATAGGGGATCGCAACAGTTTTCGAGGGTAGAGTATTCAACCCAAATTTATTGATTCGACACAAGGGGAGCCAAAGAATATTCTCAAGTATTAGCAGCTGAGTTGTCAATTCAACCACACCTGGAAACTTAATATCTGTAGCAAGGTATTTAGTAGCAAAGTAATATGATAGAAGTGGTAATGGTGGTAAAAGGTAATGGTAGCAAAAGTAATATTTTTGGGGTTTTATAGTGATGGTAACAGTAGCAGCGGAAAAGTAAATAAGCGAAGAACAATATATGGAAAGCTCGTAGGCAATGGGTCGGTGATAGAGAATTATGCCGGATGCGATCGATCATGTAACAGTCATAACCTAGGGTGACACAGAACTAGCTCCAGTTTATCAATGTAATGTAGGAATGTATTCCGAATATAGTCATACGTGCTTATGGAAAGAACTTGCATGACATCTTTTGTCCTACCCTCCCGTGGCAGCGGGGTCCTATTGGAAACTAAGGGATATTAAGGCCTCCTTTTAATAGAGTACCGGACCAAAGCATTAACACATAGTGAATACATGAACTCCTCAAATACGGTCATCACCGGGAGTGGTCCCGACTATTGTCACTTCGGGGTTGCCAGATCATAACACATAGTAGGTGACTATAGACTTACAAGATAGGATCAAGAACTCTCATATATTGATGAAAACATAATAGGTTCAGACCTGAAATCATGGCACTCGGGCGCTACTGACAAACATTAAGCATAGCAAAGTCATAGCAACATCAATCTCAGAACATAGTGGATACTAGGGATCAAACCCTAACAAAACTAACTCAATTACATGATAAATCTCATCCAACCCATCACCGTCCAGCAAGCCTACAATGGAATTACTCGCGCACGACGGTGGGCATCATGAAATTGGTGATGGAGGAAGGTTGATGATGACGATGGCGATGGATTCCCCTCTCCGGAGCGCCGAATGGACTCCAGATCAGCCATCCCGAGACAGTTTAGGGCTTGGCGGCGGCTCCGTATCGTAAAACGCGATGAATCCTTCTCTTTTGTTTTTTTCTCCCCGAAAGTGAATATATGGAGTCAAGGTTGAGGTCGATGGAGCGTCAGGGGGGCCACGAGGCTGGGGGGCGCGCCCCCACCCTCATGGACAGGTGGAGGCCCCCCTGACGTGGATCTTCCTTCCAGTATTTTTTATATATTCCAAAATAATTCTCCATTGATTTTCAGGTCATTCCGAGAACTTTTATTTCTGCACAAAAATAACACCATGGCAATTTTGCTGAAAACAGCGTCAGTCCGGGTTAGTTCCATTCAAATCATGCAAGTTAGAGTCCAAAACAAGGGCAAAAGTGTTTGGAAAAGTAGATACGACGGAGACGTATCTACTCCCCCAAGCTTAAACCTTTGCTTGTCCTCAAGCAATTCAGTTGATAAACTGAAAGTGATAAAGGAAAACTCTTACAAACTCTGTTTGCTCTTGTTGTTGTAAATATGTAAAGCCAACATTCAAGTTTTCAGCAAAGATTATGAATTAACCATATTCACAATAACATTTAGGTCTCATGTTTACTCATATCAATGGCATAATCAACTAGCGAGCAATAATAATAAATCTCGGATGACAACACTTTCTCAAAACAATCATGATATGATATAAGAAGATGGTATCTCGCTAGCCCTTTGTGAGACCGCAAAACATAAATGCAGAGCACCTTTAAAGATCAAGGACTGACTATACATTGTAATTCATGGTAAAAGAGATCCAGTCAAGTCATACTCAATGTAAACTAACAGTAATGGATGCAAATGACAGCGGTGCTCTCCAACTGGTGCCTTTTAATAAGAGGACGATGACTCAACATAAAAGTAAATGGATAGGCCCTTCGTAGAGGGAAGCATGGATTTGTAGAGGTGCCAGAGCTCGGTTTTGAAATAGATATGAATAATATTTTGAGCGGTATACTTTCATTGTCAACATAACAACCGAGAGAACTCGATATCTTCCATGCTACACACATTATAGGCAGTTCCCAAACAGAATGGTAAAGTTTATACTCTCCCTCCACCAACAAGCATCAATCCATGGCTTTCTCGAAACAACGAGTGCCTCCAACTAACAAGTCCCGGGGGAGTTTTGTTTGCAGTTATTTGATTTGATTTGCATAAAGCATGGGATTGGGCATCCCCGTGACCAGTCCTTTTCCCGTGAGTGAGGAGCGGAGTCCACTCCTCTTGAGAATAACCCGCCTAGCATGGAAGATATAGACAACCCTAGTTGATACATGAGCTATTTGAGCATACAAAACAGAATGTTTATTTGAAGGTTTAGAGTTTGGCACATACAAATTTACTTGGAACGGTAGGTAGATACCGTATATAGGTAGGTATGGTGGACTCATATGGAATAACTTTGGGGTTTATGGAATTGGATGCACAAGCAGTATTCTCGCTTAGTACAAGTGAAGGCTAGCAAAAGACTGGGAAGCGACCGGCTAGAGAGCGGCAACAGTCATGAACATGCATTAAAATTAATCAACACCGAATGCAAGCATGACTAGGATATAATGCACCATGAACATAAATATTGTAGAGGCTATGTTGATTTTGTTTCAACTACATGCGTGAACATGTGCCAAGTCAAGCCACTCGAATGGTTCAAAAGAGGATACCACCCTATCATACCACATCACAACCATTTTAATAGCATGTTGTCACGCAAGGTAAACCATTATAAGCTCCTAGATAATTAAGCATGGCATAAGCAACTATAATCTCTAATTGTCATTGCAAACATGTTTATTCATAATAGGCTGAATCAGGAACGATCAACTAATCATATTTACAAAAACAAGAGAGGTCGAGTTCATACCAGCTTTTCTCATCTCAATAAGTTCATCATATAATCATCATTATTGCCTTTCACTTGCGCGATCGAATAGTGTGGATAATAATAATAGTGCACGTGCATTGGACTAAGATGGAATCTGCAAGCATTAAATTCAAGAGAGAAGACAAGGTAATATGGGCTCTTTGTTAGATCAACAATAATGCATATGAGAGCCACTCAATCATTTTAATCATGGTCTTGTCCTCTCGACCCCCAAAGAACAAGAAAAGAAATAAAACTATTTACATGGGAAAGCTCCCAACAAACAAAAGAAGAACGAGAAATATTTTTGGGTTTCCTTTTTAATTACTACTACAGGCATGGAAAGTAAACTAGCTAAAAGCTACAACTAATTTTTTTGTTTTTCTTAAGGTTTATTAAACACACAAGAAGAAAGCATAAAAAGGAAAATAAACTAGCATGGATGATACAATGAAAAAGTATGAGCACCGACAACTAGCATGAGTGTGTGAACATGAATGTAATGTCGGTGAGAAATATGTACTCCCCCAAGCTTAGGCTTTTGGCCTAAGTTGGTCTATGGCTACGGCTGGCCTGGCGAATATCCAAAGTTGTAGCTGGGGTCGTACTGAGATGCAGTGGCAATTGCTTGATGAGCTGCAGCTTGGAGGTGAGCTGTCTCCGCCCTCCTCTCGTACTCGGTCGCCTCCTCCCTGGTTATAACATATCTCCCTTTTGCCTGAAAGTCAAAGAAAGTAGGAGTAGGGAGAGGGACGTGATAGGTGCGTCGTCTGTCAAAGATTAGTCGGTACTAGAGAAACTGATCGTTCCTCTCAACAAACTGATGACGAACCATAGCCTCATAATCTAAATAAACAGGAGGCAACTCAATATCATACCCACATATGGGTATATCAAGAAAATTAGCTAGATGGGTTACATAAATTCCACCAAAGAAATCTCCATTAAATCTATTAGTATGCAACCTACATGCAACAATGGCTCCCAAATTATGATGTTTATCTCCTGATACAACACTCCTGAGAACACTGAGGTCAGGGACACACATGTGACATACTTCATCCTTACCATTTATGCACCTACCTATGAAGAGAGCAAAATAATGTATAGCAGGAAAATAAATGCTCCCTATGGTAGCTTGTGTTATATATCTAGATTCCCCCACAGTTATACTAGCAAGAAAATCTCTAAACTCAGATTTGCGAGGCTCACTAGTGCTGCCCCATTGTGGGAGTTTGCAAGCAGTATTAAAATCCTCTAAGTCCATAGTATAAGAATTTTCATAAAGATCAAATAGGACAGTTTGAATTGCGTGATGATGAAAATTCAAACATTCTCACAAAGGAATCAGTGAGATAGTGGTATTGGCGACACTTATCTGCCACAAAGCTCTCAAGATCGACATTACACACATACACGTTAAATTCTTCCTTAATTCCTGCTCGATCCATAAAGTCCTCTGACGGCCATTCACAAGCCCACACCTGAGCTTCCCTCGGCGGTTCATCATTGGCATCGCGTATTGCAAGCCTGGGTTCTTGCTTCCTTGAAGGACCACCTTGGTACATTTTCCTAAACATATTTCTTCCTCTGAAAAATTTCTGAATTTTTTAGTAACTTCAAAATAAAAGTGAACCAAACTCAACAATATTGATAGCAACTACTCCTACAAGTGCCTAGAGGCAATTTCATGCATCAAAACTACTTTTGACCACATAAATTTGACATCCAAGCTCAAGAACAGGGTCACCTAAGCAGCAAAAATATGCAATGAATAAAGCACTAGAACAAAAAACTAATTGGACCATTGGAGGAGTCACATACCAAAGAGCAACCCCCCAAAGCAGTTTTGTGAATGGAGCTTTGAGCTAGGAGATCGAAAATGGCAGCAATATGAGCTTGGACTCGGGTTTGAGCTGGCTAGTGATGTTTGTGGGAGGAAGAAGGAGTGTGTGGTAGCTGGAATAAGTGGAGGGGAGCCACCGTGGGCCCACGAGGTAGGGGGCGCGCCCTGGACCCTCGTGGCCAGGTGCTTGCTCCCCCTGCTGTGTTATCAGTGCCAGATATTCTCAAATATTCCAGAAAAAATCATATTTAAATTTCAGGGCATTTGGAGAACTTTTATTTTCAGGGTATTTTTTATTGCACGGATAATTCAAAAAACAGACATAAATTACTATTTTTGCTTTATTTATTATAAATAACAGAAAGTGAAAAGAGGGTACAGAGAATTGTGTTTTCTAAATTCATCCATCTCATGCTCATCAAAAGGAATCCACTAACAAGGTTGATGAGGTCTTGTTAACAAACTCATTCCGAATAACGTGGAACCGCAGAATTTTCGAATAACACTAGGTTACCTCAATGGGGATATGCATGTCCCCAACAATAAGAATATCATATTTCTTCTTGACAGTAGGAAGAAGAAATTCAAAACCTCCAATAGTAATTGTTGAAAATTTTCCAATAGAGACGATACTATGGACTTGAGGTTGTTTCCTCGGAAAGTGTATCGTATGCTCATTACCATTAACATGAAAAGTGACATTGCCTTTGGTGCAATCAATAACAGCCCCTGCAGTATTTAAAAAGGGTCTTCCAAGAATAATAGACATACTATCGTCCTCAGGAATATCAAGAATAACAAAGTCCATTAAAATAGTAACGTTTGCAACCACAACAGGCACATCCTCACAAATACCGACATGTATAGCGGTTGATTTGTCAGCCATTTGCAAAGATATTTCAGTAGGTGTAAACTTGTTCAAATCAAGTCTACGATATAAAGAGAGAGGCATGACACTAACACCGGCTCCAAGATCACATAAAGCAGTTTTAACATAGTTTCTTTTAATGGAGCATGGTATAGTTGGTACTCCCGGGTCTCCAAGTTTCTTTGGTATTCCACCCTTAAAAGTATAATTAGCAAGCATGGTGGAAATTTCAGCCTCTGGTATCTTTCTTTTATTAGTAAAAATATCTTTCATGTACTTAGCATAAGGATTCATTTTAAGCATATCAGTCAAACGCATACGCAAGAAGATAGGTCTAATCATTTCAGGAAAGCGCTCAGAATCCTCATCATCCTTTTTCTTGGATGGTTTAGGAGGAAAAGGCATGGGTTTCTGAACCCATCATTCTCTTTCTTTTTTCGTGCTTCCTAGCAACAAAGTCTCTCTTATCATAACGTTGATTCTTTGATTGTGGGTTATCAAGATCAACAGCAGGTTCAATCTCTACTTCATTATCATTACTAGGTTGAGCACCAACATGAGCATCATTATTAACATTATCACTAGGTTCATGCTCATTACCAAATTGTGTTTTAGCATCAGAAATAGAAATATCATTGGGATTCTCAGGTGTTTCATCAACAGGTTCACTAGAATCATGCAAAGTCCTATCGTTTTTCTTTTTCTTCCTTTTAGAAGGACTAGGTGCATCAATATTAGTTCTCTGAGAACCTTGCTCAATTCTCTTAGGTTGGCCCTCAGGATACAAAGGTTCCTGAGTCATTTTACCACCTCTAGTCATAACTCTAACAACATTATCATTTTTCTTACTATTTAATTCATTGAGCAAATCATTCTGAGCTTTAAGTACTTGTTCTACTTGAGTGGTAACCATAGAAGCATGTTTACTAATAATTTTTAGTTCACCTTTAACATTAGCCATATAATCACTCAAGTGTTCAATCATGTAAGCATTATGTTTCAATTGTCTACCAACATAAGCATTAAAATCTTCTTGCTTAACCATAAAGTTATGAAATTCATCTAAACATTGGCTAGCAAACTTAGTAGGAGGGATTTTAGCTTTATCATATCTATAGAGAGAATTTACCACCTGTGTCGGGTTATCAAGACCATGTATTTCTTCAACAGGCGGTAAATTAAGACCATTTATTTCTTCAATAGGAGGTAAATTCTCAACATATTCAGCTTTAATACCTTTTTCTTTCATAGATTTCTTTGCCTCTTGCATATCTTCAGGACAGAGAAATAGAATACCCCTTTTCTTCGAAGTTGGCTCTGGAGTTGATTCAGGAATTGGATCAGGGATTGGATCAGGAAGTGTCCAATTATTTTCATTAGTCAACATATTATTCAATAGAATTTCAGCTTCATCAACAGTTCTTTCCCTGAAAACACAACCAGCACAACTATCCAGGTGGTCTCTGGAAGCATCGGTTAGTCCATTATAAAAGATATCAAGTATCTCATTTTTCTTGAGAGGATGATCAGGCAAAGCATTTAGTAATTGGAGAAGCCTCCCCCAAGCTTGTGGGAGACTCTCTTCTTCAATTTGCACAAGATTATATATTTCCCTTAAAGCAGCTTGTTTCTTATGAGCGGGGAAATATTTAGCAGAGAAGTAATAAATCATATCCTGGGGACTACGCACACAACCAGGATCAAGAGAATTAAACCATATCTTAGCATCACCATTTAATGAGAACGAAAATAATTTAAGGATATAATAATAGCGAGTTTTCTCATTATTAGTGAACAGGGTGGCTATATCATTTAATTTAGTAACATGTGCCACAACAGTTTCAGATTCATAGCCATAGAAAGGATCAGATTCAACTAAAGTAATTATCTCAGGATCAGTAGAGAAATCATAATCCTTATCAGTAACAAAAATAGGTGAGGTAGCATAAGCAGGATCATATTTCATTCTAGCATTCAATGTTTTTTGTTTCAGCTTAGCTAAAAGCTTCTTAAGATCACTCCTATCATTGCAAGCAAGAAAGTCTCTAGCAGTTTCTTCATCCATAACATAACCTTCAGGAACAACAGGCAATTCATATCTAGGGGGAGAATCTTCATCATCACTTTCATCAATATTATCAGGTTCAATAATTTCATTCTCTCTAGCCCTAGCAAGTTGTTCATCAAGAAATTCACCAAGTGGCACAGTAGTATCAGGCATAGAAGTAGTTTCATCATAAGTATCATGCATAGCAGAAGTGGCATCATCAATAACATGCAACATATCAGAATTAATAGCAGAAGCAGGTCTAGGTGTCGCAAGTTTACTCAAAACAGAAGGTGAATCAAGTGTAGAGCTAGATGGCAGTTCCTTACCTCCCCTCGTAGTTGAGGGATAAATCTTGGTTCTTGGATCTTCCAAGTTCTTCATAATGATAAGCAGATATAAATACCAAGTGACTCAAAGAATAGAGCTATGCTCCCCGGCAACGACGCCAGCAAATAGTCTTGATAACCCACAAGTATAGGGGATCGCAACAGTTTTTGAGGGTAGAGTATTCAACCCAAATTTATTGATTTGACACAAGGGGAGCCAAAGAATATTCTCAAGTATTAGCAGCTGACTTGTCAATTCAACCACACTTGGAAACTTAATATCTGTAGCAAGGTATTTAGTAGCAAAGTAATATGATAGAAGTGGTAACGGTGGTAAAAGGTAACGGTAGCAAAAGTAATATTTTGGGGGTTTTACAGTGATGGTAACAGTAGCAGCGGAAAAGTAAATAAGCGAAGAACAATATATGGAAAGCTCGTAGGCAATGGGTCGGTGATAAAGAATTATGCCGGATGCGATCGATCATGTAACCGTCATAACCTAGGCTGACATAGAACTAGCTCCAGTTCATCAATGTAATGTAGGCATGTATTCCGAATATAGTCATACGTGCTTATGGAAAGAACTTGCATGACATCTTTTGTCCTACCCTCCCATGGCAGCGGGGTCCTATTGGAAACTAAGGGATATTAAGGCCTCCTTTTAATAGAGTACCAGACCAAAGAATTAACACATAGTGAATACATGAACTCCTCAAACTATGGTCATCACCGGGAGTGGTCCCGACTATTATCACTTCGGGGTTGCCGGGTCATAACACATAGTAGGTGACTATAGACTTACAAGATAGGATCAAGAACTCTCATATATTGATGAAAACATAATAGGTTCAGATTTGAAATCATGGCACTCGGGCCCTAGTGACAAGCATTAAGCATAGAAAAGTCATAGCAACATAAATCTCAGAACATAGTGGATACTAGGGATCAAACCCTAACAAAACTAACTCGATTACATGATAAATCTCATCCAACCCATCACCGTCCAGCAAGCCTATGATGGAATTACTCATGCACGACGGTGAGCATCATGAAGTTGGTGATGGAGGAAGGTTGATGATGACGATGGCGACGGATTCCCCTCTCCGGAGCCTCGAACGGACTCCAGATCAGCCCCCCAAGAGGGTTTAGGGCTTGGCGGCGGCTCCGTATTGTAAAACACGATGAATCCTTCTCTTTTGTTTTTTCTCCCCAAAAGTGAATATATGGAGTCAAGGTTGAGGTCGGTGGAGCGTCAGGGGGCCCACGAGGCAGGGGGCGCGCCCAGGGGGGTAGGGCGCGCCCACCACCCTTGTGGATAGGTGGAGGCCCCCCTGACGTGGATGTTCCTTCCACTATTTTTTATATATTCCAAAATAATTCTCCGTTGATTTTTAGGTCATCCCGAGAACTTTTATTTCTGCACAAAAATAACACCATGGCAATTCTGCTGAAAACATCGTCAGTCCGGGTTAGTTCCCTTCAAATCATGCAAGTTAGAGTCCAAAACAAGGGCAAAAGTGTTTGGATAAGTAGATACGAAGGAGACGTATCAGCCTGGGGCCATGGGCTTGGAAGAATAAGAGTTTCTTAACAACTTTTGGCAGTTCCTCGATGCCTCCCAAGCCTACGGCAAGGAGGTCTCACCAGGTGCTAGGAGATGTGCGCCTTGCGAGGCGGAAACTACTTCAGACACGTCGAGCTAAGTTACCTCTACACGCCTACATAAAACAATGATGCTGCAACACAACACAAGAACAATAAACATAACATAGCGACTTGGAAATCACGGTTCGTTGCACGCCCTTGCAGGGCCCCATACTGACGAGACGACCCGCTACCGCCTTCGAAGCGAGCACATCGGTGTGGCGGCTGGTCATAGCCGCCGCTGCTGGAGCTATCGCTAGAGGAAGAA
This sequence comes from Triticum dicoccoides, assembly GCF_002162155.2. NCBI lineage: Eukaryota > Viridiplantae > Streptophyta > Magnoliopsida > Poales > Poaceae > Triticum > Triticum dicoccoides. Next base: position 443,940,063 of record NC_041386.1, read on the forward strand.
CCGTCGTAGATGGAGGAGCCGCGGCCGCCACCGAGGGTAAGTCCACCTTAACCCTCATCACGACCGTCGCCATGGCTGAGCACCTCGCCACCGTCATTGTCCTCGGGGCAGCATCCGACGCGGCGACCATCTTCCCCGAATACTCGCACGAAGAGGGTCGCGTTGCCGTCGTACTTGAAGTGGAGGGTACACCGCCTGCCCAGGCCGCGTGCGCGGGCAAACGTCTGCCAGCCGTGGGCCAAGGCTGCGTTGCCCGTGATAGAGACCTCCACCCCGACCCATGAAGCCTTGCTGCAGCAGCCGTCCGCCTGCAGCCAGAGACCGCCTGGACCCGTGGCCGGCAGTTCACCGATGAAGAAACGCGGGAGCTGAAGCCATGTGCCGGCCGGGTTCTCCGACCACACGACGAACTCCGGCAGCACCTCTGCTGAGTGGAAGCGCGACCGGGGAGGCCGCGCAACCATGGTGCGCCTCACTTAACCGACGGGGCTGCCTCGACCCGGGCAGCTCCCACCACGCAAGGAGGCGCCACCGCGGCCGCAAGGGGCCACGGCGGGGGTCGCGACATGCTTACATGGGCGACCGCGCCCCCTCTTGGGCGGCGGCAAGTCGGGCCCCTCCTGGCGGGCCTTCCCCTTCTCTACGGCCGAGAACCTCTTCACTGGCGCCATGGGTGTCACTGCTAGCAATGAAGTAAGGAAGAAGAAGCAAACGGAACAGGAAGAGATGGGCGACGGGGGCTCTGCCCCCCTCCTCATTTATAGCAGGAGAAGGCCAACCAGCGACCTCCACGATCATAGGTAATGATGGTTTTCTCTGCATGCATCAAGGACTCGTCAAATCGCGCAGTTGCCGAGGCAGCGTGGGGAAGCGGAGATGCCCACTTCCCATCAGTCGTCGTGCGTCAACCGAGGCCGCTGGCTGTTGGGGCCCACAGAGTCCGCACTTTCCCCTTGGCTTCACCTCGAAGCCACGTCCGAGCGCGCGTTGCGCCCGGGGGCTACTGTCGGCGTCCTAGGAACGGGGGTCACTAGACTTGCCTGCCTACGGCCCACGACGTGGCTCCACCAGTGGCCCTATACGGCCCATCTTCACCAGCAAACACTCAAGACCCTTGCGAGGGGCCAAGCCTCACGAGGCGGATGACGCAAGATCTCCTCGGGGGCGGCCTCACTAGGCTGGCTCACGAGGGGCAGATAGATCAAGGCGAGGGGCACCTCATGAGGTTCCTATGACGCAAGCCGTGACGACCAAGGCCAGGCGGGCGCCAGCGCGCGCAGTGTCCTCGTTTCCTCTTTGGTGCTAAAGGGGCAGGTGCATGCGAGGAGTCCCGAGGCATCAAGCAAAGGTTTCCATATCGGTGCAACAAGACGAAGACCAGCAGGACGACAGGATGGAGGTCACCGTGGAGCCCAGGACAGCGTCACCACCAGAGCCTTTGGCAGGTGAACACCACCTTTTGTCAGGATAACTTGTACTAGTTGTCTCCCTCCGAATTTGGCCGTTGTTGGATCCCTTCCCGCCTACATTTGGGAAGAGGACCAGGGCCTCTACAAATAGGACTAGCCACCACAGTAGGGGGCATCTCATCTCGGATCTGATCCATTCCATCCTCAACCACACAAGCTCATCGAGCCCAAGAACACCGCTCCTCAGGAGGCTGTTCTTCCCTTGTAATTATTCATCCTCAGCCCAAGAGACAATCCACCACACCACACTGGAGTAGGGTATTACACCACATCGGTGGCCCGAACTAGTATAAACCCTGTGTCCCTTGTTCGTCGAGTTCGATGTGCCGAGCCTTTGGATCGTGGGGAGTGGGTGAGCTAGGGAAGGGAGAGATCTTCGTGTGCACCACAATGTTCGAACCTCGAGGGTTTTGCCGGAACCGAAATCCGACAAATACTATCAGGACTAAGTTCATGATAAATTTAAGTTCAATTAATCATATTACTTAAGAACTCCCACTTAGATAGACATCCCTCTAGTCATCTAAATGATCACGTGATCTATATCAACTAAACCATGTCCGGTCATCACGTGAGATGGAGAAGTTTTCAATGGTGAACATCACTATGTTGATCATATCTACTATATGATTCATGCTCGACCTTTCGGTCTCAGTATTCCGAGGCCATATCTGCATATGCTAGGCTCGTCAAGTTTAACCCGAGTATTCTGCATGTGCAAAACTGGCTTGCACCCGTTGTATGTGAACGTAGAGCTTATCACACCCGATCATCACGTGGTGTCTCAGCACAAAGAACGGTCGCAATGGTGCATACTCAGGGAGAACACTTATACCTTGAAATTTTAGTAAGGGATCATCTCATAATGCTACCATCGTACTAAGCAAAATAAGATGCATAAAAGATAAACATCACATGCAATCAAAAATATGTGACATCATATGGCCATCATCATCTTGTGCCTTTGATCTCCATCTCCAAAGTATCGTCATGATCTCTATCGTCACCGGCATGACACCATGATCTCCATCATCTTGATCTTTATCAACGTGTCATCACATGGTCGTCTCGCCAACTATTGCCTTTACAACTATTGCTATCGCATAGCAATAAAGTAAAGCAATTATATGGCGCTTGCATCTTATGCAATAAAGAGACAACCATAAGGCTCCTGCCAATTGTCGATAATTTTAACAAAACATGATCATCTCATACAACAATTTATATCTCATCATGTCTTGACCATATCACATCACAACATATCCTGCAAAAACAAGTTAGACGTCCTCTACTTTGTTGTTGCAAGTTTTACGTGGCTGCTACGGGCATCTAGCAAGAACCGTTCTTACCTACGCATCAAAACCACAATGTAGTATAGTGATTGCTTTTTGATCTTCAGAAAGAACCTTGTTCGTTGAAACCGATTCAACTAAAGTTGGAGAACCAGACACCCACTAGCCACCTGTGCTAGAAGCACGTCGGTAGAACCAGTCTCGCGTAAGCGTACGTGTAATGTCGGTCTGAGCCGCTTCATCCACTACCGCTGAATCAAGAATCAACTAGTGATGGAAAGAAATATGTATATACCCACGCCCACAACTCCTTTGTGTTCTACTCGTGCATATAACATCTACACATAGACCTGGCTCGGATGCCACTGTTGGGGAACGCAGTAATTTCACAAATTCCTACACACACGCAAGATCTATCTAGGTGATGTGTAGCAATGAGAGGGGAGAGTGTTGTCCACGTACCCTCGTAGACCGAAAGCGGAAGCGTTATGACAACGCGGTTGATGTAGTCGTACATCTTCACGATCTGTCCGATCCTAGCATCGAAGGTACGGCACCTCTGCGATCTGCACACATTCAGCTCAGTGATGTCCCACAATCTCTAGATCCAGCTGAGGTCGAGGGACAGTTTCGTCAGCACGATGGCGTGATGACGGTGATAATGAAGTTACCGACACAGGGCTTCTCCTAAGCACTACAACAATATGACCGAGGTGGAAATCTGTGGAGGGGGGCACCGCACACGTCTAAACAATCAACTTGTGTGTTCTAGGGTGCCCCCTGCACCCGTATATAAAGGAGCAAGGGGAGGCCGGCCGGCCCTATAGGGGCGCGCCCCTAGTAGGATTCCTACTAGGAATAGCAATCCTATTCCTAGTAGGTTTCCAACAAGGAAGAGAGTGGGAATGAAGGAGAGGGAGAGAGGGAGAAGGAAAGGGGGCGCCGCCCCCCTTCCCTAGTCCAATTCCGACCCCAGGGGAGGGGCACACAGCCTGCCCTAGCTGCCCCTCTCTCTCTCCACTAAGTCCCATGAGGCCCATTAGTTCCCCCGGGGGGTTCCGGCAACCCTCTGGCACTTCAGTTTTATCCAAAACTTCTCCGGAACATTTCCGGTGTCCGAATATAGTCGTCCAATATATCAATCTTTATGTCTCGACCATTTCGAGACTCCTCATCATGTCCGTGATCACATCTGGGACTCCGAACTACCTTTGGTACATCAAAACACATAAACTCATAATACCGATCGTCATTGAACGTTAAGCGTGCGGACCCTACGGGTTCGAGAACTATGTAGACATGACCGAGACTCACTTCCGGTCAATAACCAATAGCGGAACCTGGATGCTCATATTGGTTCCTACATACTCTACGAAGATCTTTATTGGTCAAACTACATAACAACATATGTTGTTCCCTTTGTCATCGGTATGTTACTTGCCCGAGATTCGATCGTCGGTATCTCAATACCTAGTTCAATCTCGTTACCGACGAGTCTCTTTACTCGTTCCGTAATGCAACATCCCGTAACTAACTCATTAGTCACATTGCTTGCAAGGCTTATAGTGATGTGCATTACTGGGAGGGCCCAGAGATACCTCTCTGATACACGGAGTGAAAAATCCTAATCTTGATCTATGCCAACTCAACAAACACCATCAGAGACACCTGTAGAGCATCTTTATAATCACCCAGTTATGTTGTGATGTTTGATAGCACACTAAGTGTTCCTCCGGTATTCGGGAGTTGCATAATCTCATAGTCACAGGAACATGTATAAGTCATGAAGAAAGCAATAGCAATAAACTAAACGATCATAGTGCTAAGCTAATGGATGGGTCTTGTCCATCACATCATTCTTAATGATGTGATCCCGTTCATCAAATGAGGACACATGTCTATGGCTACGAAACTTAACCATCTTTGATTAACGAGCTAGTCAAGTAGAGGCATACTAGGGACACTCTGTTTTGTCTATATATTCACACATGTACTAAGTTTCCAGTTAATACAATTCTAGCATGAATAATAAACATTTATCATGATATAAGGAAATGTAAATAACAAATTTATTATTGCCTCTAGGGCATATTTCCTTCATATTGCAATACGTTTATTCATTTAAGTTAGAGAATAATTGTTGTTCTGTTTACATGAATAAAATCTTCTATGGTCATACACCCAATGTGAATGGTTTATTGAATCTCGATCGTTGTGATAGACATATTCATTATATTGATGCCAAAAAAATGTAAAGTTGATAATGATAGTGCAACATACTTGTGGTACTACCATTTAGGTCATATTGGTGTAAAGCGCATGAAGAAACTCCATGCAGATGGACTTTTGGAATCACTTGATTATGAATCATTTGATACTTGCAAACCATGCCTCATGGGCAAGATGACTAAAACTCCGTTCTCCGGAACAATGGAGCGAGCTAATGACTTATTGGAAATAATACATACCGATGTATGCAGTCCGATGAGTGTTAAAGCACGCGGCGGTTATCGTTATTTTCTGACCTTCATAGATGATTTGAGTAGGTATGGGTATATCTACTTGATGATACACAAGTCTGAAACATTTGAAAAGTTCAAAGAATTTCAGAGTGAAGTGGAGAATCATCGTAACAAGAAAATAAAGTTTCTACATTCTCATCACAGAGGCGAATATTTGAGTTATGAGTCTGCCTTCGTTTAAAACAATGTGGAATTGTTTCACAACTCATGCCACCTAGAACACCACAGCGAAATGGTGTATCCGAATGTCATAACCATACTTTATTGGATATGGTGCGGTCTATGATGTCTCTTACCGATTTACCACTGTCGTTTTGGGGTTATGCATTAGAGACAGCCACATTCACGTTAAATTGGGCACCATCTGAATCTGTTGAGATGACAGCGTATGAACTATGGTTTGGCAAGAAACCTAAGCTATCGTTTCTTAAAGTTTGGGCTTGCGACACTTACGTAAAAAGGCTTCAGCCTGTTAAGCTCGAACCCAAATCGGAGAAGTGCATCTTCATAGGATACCCTAAGGAAACAATTGGATACACCTTCTACCACAAATCCAAAGGCAAGATCTTTGTTGCCAAGGATGGAATATTTCTAGAGAAGGAGTTTCTCTCGAAAAGGTGAGTGGGAGGAAAGTAGAACTTGATGAGGTAATTGTACCTTCTCTCAAATTGGAAAGTAGCACATCAGAGAAATCGGTTCCCGTGATGCCTGCACCAACTAGAGAGGAAGCTAATGACGATGATCATGAAACTTCAGATCAAGTTACTACTAGACCTCATAGGTCGAACAAAGCACGTTCCACACCAGAGTGGTATGGTAATCCTGTCCTGGAAGTCATGTTACTAGACCATGGTGAACCTACAAACTATGAAGAAGTTGTGATGAGCCCAGATTCCGATAGATGGCTTGAGGCCATGAAATCTGAGATAGAATCCATGTATGAGAACAAAGTATGGACTTTGGTGGACTTTCCCGATGATCGGCAAGCCATTGAGAATAAATGGATCTACAAGAAGAAGACAAACGCTGATGGTAATGTCACCATCTACAAAGCTCGACTTGCCATGAAAGGTTTTCGACAAGCTCAAGGGGTTGACTATGATGAGACTTTCTCACCTGTAGTGATGCTTAAGTCCGTCCGAATCATGTTAGCAATTGCCGCATTTTATGATTATGAAATCTGGCAAATGGACATCAAAACTGCATTCCTTAATGGATTTCTTAAAGAAGATATGTATATGATGCAACTAGAAGATTTTGTCGATCCTAAAGATGCTAACAAGTGTGCAAGCTCCAGCGATCTATCTATGGACTGGTCCAAGCATCTCGGAGTTGGAATATACGCTTTGATGAGGTGATCAAAGCATATGGTTTTATACAGACTTATGATGAAGCCTGTATTTACAAGAAAGTGGGTGGGAGGTCTGTAGCATTTCTGATATTATAAGTGGATGACATATTATCGATTGGAAATGAAATAGAATTTCTAGATAGCATAAAAGGATACTTGAATAAGAATTTTTCAATGAAAAACCTCAGTGAAGCTACTTATATATTGGGCATCAATATCTATAGGGATAAATCGAGACGCTTAATAGGACTTTCACAAAGCACATACCTTGACAAGATTTTGAAGAATTTCAAAATGGATCGGTCAAAGAAAGGATTCTTGCCTGAGTTGCAAGGTGTGAAGTTGAGTAAGACTCAAAACCCGACCACGGCAGAAGATAGAAAGAGAATGAAAGTCATTCCCTATGCCTCAGCCATAGGTTATATAAAGTATGCCATGTTGTGTACCAAACCTGTTGTGTACCTTGCCATGAGTTTGGCAAGGGGTTACAATAGTGATCCAGGAGTGGACCACTGGACAATGGTTAAAATTATCCTTAGGTACCTAAAGAGGACTAAGGAAATGTTTCTCGGCTATGGAGGTGTGATAAAGAGTTCATCGTAAAGAGTTACGTCGAAGTAAGCTTTAACACCAATCCGGATGACTCTGGGTCTCGATCTGGATACATATTGAAAGTGGGAGAAATTAGCCAGAGTAGCTCCATGCAGAACATTGTAGACATAGAAACTTGCAAAATACATACGGATCTGAATGTGGCAGACCCATTGACTAAATATCTCTCACAAGCAAAACATGATCGTACCTTAGTACTCTTTGGGTGTTAATCACATGGCGATGTGAACTAGATTATTAACTCTTGTAAACTCTCTTGGTGTTAGTCACATGGCGATGTGAACGATGGATGTTAATCACATGGCGATGTGAACTAGATTATTGACTCTAGTGCAAGTGGGAGACTGAAGGAAATATGCCCTAGAGGCAATAATAAACTTGTTATTTTATATTTCCTTATTCATGATAAAGGTTTATTATTCATGCTAGAATTGTATTGATCGGGAGCCTAAATACATATATGAATACAAAACAAATACCATGTCCCTAGTAAGCCTCTACTAGACTAGCTCATTGATCAAAGATGGTTAAGGTTTCCTAACCAATGACATGTGTTGTCATTTGATAACAGGATGACATCATTAGGAGAATGATGTGATGGAAAAGATTCATCCGTTAGTTTAGCATAATGATCGTTCAATTTTATTGCTATTGCTTTTTTCATGTAAAATACATATTCCTTCGACTATGAGATTATGCAACTCGCGGATACCAGAGGAATACCTTGTGTGCTATCAAACGTCACAACATAACTGGGTGATCATAAAGATGCTCTACAGGTATCTCCGAAGGTGTTTGTTGAGTTGGCATAGATCGAGATTAGGGTTTGTCACTTCGAGTATCGGAGAGGTATCTCTAGGCCCTCTCAGTAATACACATCATAAGCTTGCAAGAAAATGACTAAGGAGTTAGTCACGAGGTGATGTATTACGTAACGAGTAAAGAGACTTCCTAGTAACGAGATTGAACTAGGTATGAAGATACCGATGATCGAATGTCGAGCAAGTAACATACCAAAGGATAAAGGGAATTACATTACATATGTTGTCATAATGGTTCGACCGATAAAGATCTTCGTAGAATATGTAGGAGCCAATATGGGAATCTAGGTTCCGCTATTGGTTCTTGATGGGAGAGTTGTCTCGGTCATGTCTACATAGTTCTCGAACCCATAGGGTCCGCACGCTTAACGTTCGTTGACGATATGGTGTTATATGAGTTATATGTTTTGGCGACCGAAAGTTGTTCAGAGTCCCGGATGAGATCACGGACATGACGAGGAGTCTCTAAATGGTCGAGAGGTAAAGATTGATATATAGGATGATGGTATTTGGACACCGGAAGTGTTTCGGGACGTACCGAGAAGGAATCTAGTCACCAGAAGGGGTTCCGGGCACCCCCCAGCAAGTTATGGGCCTTATGGGCCAAAGGAGGGGACAGACCAGCCCACAAGGGGGCTGGTGCACCCCTCCCTTGTTTGGCCAGCCCTAGGGAAGGAAAAAGGGGAGGGCTAGCCCCTCCTGCCTTTCCCTCTCATGGGAGAAAGGAATGGGGGGGCACCCTCCCTTGCCTTTCCCCGCACTCCAAATAAGGAAAGGGGGTGCGGCTTGGGAGGGACCCCAAGTAGGATTCCTCCTACTTGCACCTCATTTGGCTGCTCCTCCCTCCCTCCCACCTATATATATGTGGGGAGGGGGCGCCACACAAGATACAACATTGTCTTAGCTATGTGTGGCGCCCCCGTCCATCGTTTACTCCCTCGATCATATTTTCGTAGTGCTTAGGCGAAGCCCTGCGGATATCACATCACCATCATTGTCACCACGCCGTTGTGCTGCTGGAACTCATCTATTACTTCGCTTGTCTTGCTGGATCAAGAAGGCGAGGACGCCACTGAGCTAAACATGTGCTAAACGCAGAGGTGTCGTGCGTTCGGTACTTGATTGGTTGGATCGCGAAGAAGTTCGACTACATCAACCGTGTTGTCTAACGCTTCCGCTTATGGTCTACGAGGGTACGTAGACACACTCTCCCCCTCATTGCTATGCATCTCCATGGATAGATCTTGCATGTGCGTAGATTTTTTTTTTGTTTTCCATGCAACATTTCCCAATAGTATTTTACATTTTGGGAGGTTGTTTTGTGTCGAGTTTGTCCTTTTATACGGTCCACTATGAATATCATATACGAGATGCCTATTGGGTGTCTTTTACTTGAAAAGGGGGTTATTCCTTGTGCAAATAAATTTCATGACTTCGTAAAACTTACAAGAACTCTAGATTTTGTGACAAGGCCAAGTGATCAGCCTTCCTTTTCATGTGTAGAACAAAAAAAAAACACTCTAATGCGAAGATGGTCACTATGTGGGTAGATATTCCTTCCTCTGCAGCTATCCTTTTGCTGCAAAAGGAGATAGCGGAGGCTAATAAGAAAAAAAACTCTAGTTATATATAAGTTGCTGATTTTTAAAATTTGCATAAGTCAATTTTTTGTTTGTTGTTTCTTTTTGTTCATATTCATGTTGTCTCTCCCCCCTTGTTGTTTCATGGCTTTCTTGGGCTGGATTTTGACTTGCCCCTATTTGGGGTTAGTACACTATTAATGGGCTTGAAGCCCATTGCCCGTTGTCTGTATTTTTGTCTTTTTCTTATGTATTTTTGCTGTTTCTTTTTCCTTTTTAGTCGGGTTTTCCTTTTTCTCTATGAGTATTTTGAGGTACCAGATCAGTATAAATGCCCACACACATGTACTATACAAATAAGTGTGTAAATTATACTAAAGTGTAAAAATTGCACTATTATATGTTTATTCTTTGCATATTACAAAAGGTGCAATTTTAATGCAAAGTTGTATGCAAGTTTTTATTTTATTTAAAAAAATTCTCTCTTCTTAAAGAGTAATACCAATGCACTAATTCATTTTTTCCTAAAATAATTTATTTTTTATTTTTTATAATTTATATATTATTTTTCTTTACTCTTTCTGGCTAATACCAATACAATTAATTCATTTATTTTTGGAGAACTTCCTTTTACGAAAATTTCCCTATTGTATGCTTATTTTGGATATTATAAAGAATCACAATTTTATGTGTAAAATTTATCATTATTTTTTGTTTTTTATTTTCTTTCTCTTAAAGGGTAATACTAATGCCCCTAATTCACATTTTCTTAGAAAACACTTTTTTATATATTTGCATGTGTAAATATACATGCAAGTACTATATAATATGTCTGTAAATTATACTAGACTGTGAAAATTACACCATTATATGTTTATTCTTTGCATATTATAAAAAATGTTATTTCACAGCAAAGTTATGTACAAGTTTTTGAAGATTCTTTTTCAATTCTTGATGGCTAATAACAATGTCATTAATTCATTCCTCCTTACCAAACTTCATTATTATTATTTTGTTTATTTTAAATTAATTTCCTTCTTATTAATGGTAATATCAATGCCACTAATTCATTGATTCTTAGAGAATTTTGTTTAGAAAATCACTATTATATGATTATTCTTGCATGTTATAAAAAATGCAATTTCTGTATAAATTGTGTGCAAATTTTATTATTATTTGTTTTATTGTTATTATTATTTTCTTTATCCTTAAATTAAAGGGTAATACTAATGTCACTAATTCATTCTTTTTTATAGAATTAATTTTTTGGTTATTATTTATTATTATTATTATTATTATTATTATTATTATTTTGTTATGTTTCAAATCAAATCCAAGTATCGTGTGAGCTTCTATTTTGTGGTTGCAAAGGATCAATGGCTTCTCTACAAAATTGACCGACCCAAATAAGTGTAAGTCGATTTTGATTCTATCAATTCTATCGCACCGAGAAAACATTGGCTTGCTGAAAAAATATTTAGGAAACTTGTCCCTAGCCGGGTCAAAAAAATCTTGTTGGGTTTTCAACGAACTTTGCTTTATCCCGTCACTTATGGGTTGAAGTTAAACTTATATTTGTCGAGTATCTAATTTTGTTATGGACCGAAAGAGTTGTATTTGTGCAAGTTGAAAGCTGACGACATTAGGGTTGAGAGTTTTGATGGACTCGCCCGTAGTTTGTTTGTGATGTACAACATGTTAGCATTTTTGGGAACCGGTGGCATAAGCTCACCTAATTAAGAGGAGAGAGTTGTTCAACTAATTAAATAAAAATTGATTAAAAATAATATAACAAACATAGTTGCCAAAATAAAACTAGGTCTGAAGCATTCAATGGATGGTGAGAGATGCAATAGACAAACATACCACATAAACCCACACGACAAAGACACGGGTTAGTGCCCCCGCGACTGGCCCAACAATCCTAGAAGGTCCACGCCTCAGTTGAGGAGGCACTTTGATCCACCTTTTGAATCTTCATGAAAAAATTCACAAAAATAAATAATCTACACAGGAAAAATGATTAACTTAGAGCATCTCTAGTAGATCCCCTAACGTATATTTCCTAAAAAGATATGATCTAGGAGATTAAGATCCAGCTAGCAAATCCCCCACCACATTTTCCTAAAAAATATAGTTTTCTATCCCTTAATTTTTCTCTCTATGGCCTATATTTAGTCCAAGAGGGGCAAGTCTAATGAAAAGTAGTGAGATGACATGTGTCGCATGTGGCCACTGCAAGTGTTGCACACCTCACAGCTAGCCACCCCATGCCCACGTCAAGATGCCGGTGAACTATTTTTCCCATTTTTCATCCTACCCGTCATCTCCGACCATGCTAGCTCTTCTCGCCATCGTTCCTAGCCCAACGACAGTCGTCCCCATTGTTCCTGGCTCCAAGCGAAGCCATACCACGAGTGAACCACTGAAAAAGCTCATTTCCATCACATACAACCATGGCCAGCCTCCCATTGCCGATTCCAATGATTTGTTGTGTTTTGGCGTTGTCGAGGAAATCGTTAACAGGTAGTTGCTCGATCGGATGGTGAGTAGAGGATTAATAGGCTAATCCACAAGTTAACCATCCATTTAATCAATTAATCGGTCGATTTATAGGTTTATCGGCTACTCGGTGACCCTACGAGTAGTCATTAATCGGCATGTTAACTAGTTAATCGAACGAATTCTTGAACAAGGGTTTCGGGCCAAGCCTTCGTGACACTAGGAGAAGGAAGAGGAGAAGAACCCAATAAGACAGACGAGTGCCGACCATGACCCGTGGAGGACGAATTTCAACTCCATTCTTGAACCCTTCGTTGCATATGTACGTCGCTCTTAGTGAACCTCTATCAAGTTACTTTTGCGGGTCATCTAGCCTAGGCCCTAGCTAGCTCATGTACATCAGCTAGTGCAGAGCAATTGTCGTTGGCCGCGTGGAAGGAAGAGGCTAGAAGAAAGAAGAAGGGTGAATTGAAGATAAAGAGAGACTTCCATGTGGGGGCAAGTTGGTTAGAGGATTAAGTTTATGACATCTGCTAGATGAAGAAATGTTTTTTTGATTTTTTGGGATATGGGAGATATTTTGGACCTTTTAAGATAGGGAATATTATAGAGATGCTCTTATATCACATTGGTTTTGGAGGAGATCTCCCATAGAACCATGTAATATGCTCATTGGTCATGGCCCAATTTTTCGTATTTTTGGGGATGGTTGCAAATGTTTTGCTAGCCAATGCCTTTTGTGCATTATAGCTCATTTTTGTATCAGTGTTAGCTAACTCATGAAAAGTAAGAGCTCAATTGAATTTTTGGCTTGCGAGATACTAGATAGAGCAATGTTGAGCTAAAACCAAACATGCATGTGGCCGCTGTCATGTGGTGATGTCCTAAGCGTGTTGTAACAAAATCATGAAACACCAAATTTTGTAAAGATTTCAATTATCGTTAATAAAAATTTAGCATTTCTGTTGTTGCCCGGGGCAGGGCAATCCCAACTGATAGTGTCAGAGCAAGATCCGTCATTGGGCATCAACCAAAGAAAGCATCTGATGCACAACACCAACAACACGCATGGCCAGCAATCAGCAAACGACCGCCACACAATTATACAAAAGCGTGTCTGCCCTCTATGCTATACCGGCGTGCTATATCATGTCCCAACCTACCTAGAGTTATTTTCACTTGCTTGAGTATATTCATCCTTCACAACAATCCTTCATAGAGGGAAGACACATTGGAAACAATATCATTGTAGCCCAGGAAATTGCTCACTTGTTCTCCCTTTATTTTTGGGATGGGCTTGATTCCATGCTCATAATTGATTTAGCTAAAGTTTTTGTCAGAATTGAGTGGCATTTCATAGCTTCAGCTCTTGCACTTAAAGGTCTTCATGCCCATTTTATAATTCTTGTGCATGCTTGCATTTCTTGGCCCGCTTTTGCGGTTATCATTAATGGTAAGTCCTTTGCTCACTTTAAAAGTACCAGAGGAATTAGATAAGGTTGCCCCTTGTCCCCATCGCCTTTTGTCTTTGAAATGAATGAACTCTTTGGTGCTGCAAGATGCACTTCAGGACAATCACTTGTTAGGGATCTCTCATGGACCAAACTATCCTCCTATACATTCTTTGATGTTCGCAGATGATCTGCTTGTATGTGGCAAAGCTACCATGCAGGAAGCCAGCTTCCATATCCAACATTTTAAATCAATTTTTCCATAATTCAGGACAACTTCTGAATTGGTCCATATTGGGTATAATGTTTAGTAAAAAGGTTAGTTTGCAGGTTAAGCAAGATATCAAACGCATCTTCCCAGTCCCAGATGTTGACAGTAATACCATTCACGTGGGACATCCTCTCATCCTTCCTGCAAAAGAAAGATCAACAACCTACAACTTTGTTTATGAAAAATTTAAATCTAAGTTGAGTGATTATAAATCCAACAAGCATTCACTAGGCCAACCCTTATTAAATCTGTCTTTTCGTCTATACCTGTCTACTACATGTCCAATATACTTTTCTCAAAAAAGTTTCTAACTAAGCTCGCATCTATTATAAGGAACTTTTGGTGGATAGGAGTCAAAAAAGAACCAACTACAAAGAGTCTTTGTCTTAAAGCTTGGGCTGACAAATGTACTGAAAAAAATATGGTGGCCTAGGTGTCAGAAACTTGCACGCTATTAATCAAGGACTAATTCTTTCAGCGGCCTGGAGGTCAGCAAAAGAATCTCACAATCCCTCATTCTCTAGTCAACATACCACAGTAAAATATCCATTCGTAAGGCAAAACAAAATATACCAAAATCAGCCTTTTGGACATCGATTCCTAAGGTAAGATCTCTTTTAGTTTTGGCCTCTTTTAACCAAATAGTCGATGGCAGCAACTCCATTTGGAGTTCCCCTTGGTTATCTTAATGGCAAAATATTTATGATAATTTGTTATCCAACAACGTCCTTTTGCTTACCCAGCTGTTGTTAAGGACCTTTGGATCTCCAACCAGAAAACTTGGAATGTTGAATTGGTCAATTCTTTGTTTAAGCCACAAATGGCTCATGCTATTTTGCAAATGCCTATTGTTAATGCTCTAGGGCAGGATGTTCTTGTTTGGAAACTAGAACCTACAGGTGAATGCTCTTCGAAAAGTGCCTACAAACACCACTTTACTAATCTTGTGATGCCTGCAATCCAAAGATCAAAAGTTGCGCCTCCACAGATTGTTAATCTTCTTAATCGGGTATGCCAAGAAAACACATAGTGCCAAGGGTTCAAACTTTCACTTGGAGACTTCTTCGTCGAGCGCTACTCACCGGTAAGAGAACAAGTAAATTTTCCAAACATATTGATGAAGACTGTTCTAAATGTGGCAGCTTAGAGGATGAAATGCACATGTTTTTCCTTTGTCCTTTCTCAAAAGCTGCTTCGTTCTCGTCTCGTTGGTTCCATAAAACTGAGGCCATTGCTGCAAATAATCACTCTGTTGCCCAAATGTTTCAGGCCTTACTTTCAACTCAACATCCCCATATGATCCTATTACTTGTGAGCCGCGTTGGGATTTCCTCGAAGAGGAGAGGATGATGCATTATAGTAGAGATAAGTATTTCCCTCAATTAAGAACCAAGGTTACCAATCCAATAGGAGAATCACGCAAAGCCTCGTGAATAGCACCTACACACAAAAGTAAATACTTGCACCCAGTGCAAACAAGGGGGTTATAAATCCCCTCGGCGGTTACTTGCAAGGATTAAATCTCATAGTGGTAAGTAGTAAAATAAATTGCAAAACAAAATAAAAGAAATAAAATTGCAACAAGGTATTTTTGTGTTTTTATGCATGATACAAGTAGACCCTGGGGCCATAGTTTTCGAGCACATAACATACGGTGGGTGAACAAATTACTGTTGGGCAATTGATAGAAAAGTGCATAGTTATGACAATACTCAAGGCAATGATCATGTATAGAGGCATCACATCTGAGACAAGTAGACCAACTCCTGCCTGCATCTACTGCTATTACTCCACCCATCAACCGCTATCCAGCATGCATTTAGGGTATTAAGTATAAAACAAAGTAATGCCTTAAGGAAGATGACATGATGTTGACAAAGTAAACCCAATCAATATGAATAAATCCCGTCATTTTACCCTTAATGGCAACAATAGAAATATGTGTCTTGTACCCTACTTTAGCACTGGGATAGAGCACCTCAAGATTGAACCCATCACAAAGCACCTCTCCCATTGCAAGATAAATCAATCTAGTTGGCCAAACCAAACGTGTAGATCGGAGAGAAATACAAAGCTATAACAATCATGCATCATAAAGTTCAGAAAAAGACTCAATTAATATTCATGAATAATCTGATCATAAACCCACAATTCATCGTATCCCAATGAATACACTGCAAAAGAAGATTATATCGGATAGAACTCCAAGAACATCAAGGAGAACATTGTATTGAAGATCAAAGAGAGAGAAGAAGCCATCTAGCTACTAATGATGGACCCTTAGGTCTGTGGTGAACTACTCACGCATCATTGGAAGGGCAGCAAGGATGATGTAGTATCCCTCTGTGATCGATTCCCCCTCCGGCAGAGTACTGCAAAAGGCCTCTAGACAGGAACATGGAAGAACAGAAGCTTGTGGCAGCGGAAAAAGTGTTTCATGTGGCTCTCTGGTATATTGGGAATATTTAGGAGTTTGTAGAGGCGAAATTAGGTCAAGAGGTGCCACGGGGGGCCACAAGCTCAGGGGGCGCGCCATATAAGCTTGTCGCTTCCTTGTGGCTCTTCTGGTCTTCTCCCGAACCTTCACGGGTCCCTTCTGGTCCATAAAAAATCACTATAAAGTCTCATCGTGCTTGGACTCTGTTTTGTATTGATTTTCTGAAAAGACAAAAACAAGCAAAAAAACAGCAACCCATGCTGGAAACTAGGTTAATAGGTTAGTCCCAAAAAACATATAAAATAGCATATAAAACATCCAAGATTGATACTATAATAGCATGGAACAATAAAAAAATTATAGATATATTGAAGACGTATCAAGCACCCCCAAGCTTAATTCCTACTCGTACTCGAGTAGGTAAATGATAAAAACGAAATTTTTGATGTGGAATGCTACCTAACATGTCTCTCATGTAATTTTTCTTTTATGGTAAGAATATTAAGATCCGAATGATTCAAAGCAATAATCTATAGTTTGACATAAAGAAATCAGTACTCAGTCATACCAACAGGCAATCATGCCTTTCAAAATAAAATGCTAAAGAACATTATCTATTGGGGAAAATATACAAGGGTATACATTTTCCCCTGAGTCGTGCACGGACAAGCTGAGGCCAGGCCAGAGATTGAAAAACCAAGAGATTTGAAGAACCAACATACAGTTCAAAGAGTCCAAGATCAAGCCAGAGGAGCAATATATCGGCAAGAGAAGGGCCTCCCTTGCCGGGTATGCGAGCCCGGCAAGGGGCGAGGCCACCACCAAAAGCAGGCGACCAAGGCACCGCGACAAATCTGTTGGGGCTCGCGGGGGCAGAACCACCCCACCAACCACTCAAGCATGACCAACGTTGTCAATCAGTGCGGTGTCAAGCTGCAAGGTGATTAAGTGGCAGCCATTCACCACATGGCAGCCATTTCCTACAGAAGTAACCCACAGATGTCACCCGTCCTGCGACGTGTCAAGAGTACAGACACGAAGCTGACAGGATAGCCCCGCAAGCCTTGCCAGGCAACCAGTGATGTGACACTAAGCGGTTCATTTAATGCACCCTATCAGCCCACAGAGTTAGGTATGATAGCACTGTTTGCTATCATATCAGTGGATAATGACTACTTTGCCATTGTGGTGACCCCTTAATCTATAAAGGAGGCCCATGGAACCCATAGGAGGGGTTAGAAGGTTGGAAAATTGGCAAACCCACACTCTCATACGCGCGTAGTCACAACTACCCATAAGCAACCCCTGTCGGGCAAGTGTACTACGCCTCACCACCTCTATTCCACCATCAATCCACCAAAGCAGGAGTAGGGTTTTACGACTCACGACGGCCTGAACCTGGGTAAATTGCTTGTGTGCTCTTTGCCATGCTGCCGTGTCTAATCTCAATACAACTCCCTATTCTAAACTCCCAATCCCTTCCGAAATATTGCCAAAATGTTGTGAGCTCCTGCCACTTTTGGCGGTGCTGGGCCTGCATTTCCTTCACACCTGCCACCATGGATTCCATGAAGGACAAATCTTTGGTGATGGAAGCTAAGTCGTCGGCCTCCCCGCCTCCCAGATGCAGCGGTGCTAGAAGACGCCGAAGCTCTTCGTCGAGCTCTGCGTCTGTCAGGAACGGTCCTGGGGCTCTGATATCCGGCGGCGAAAGCACCATAGCCAGCGTGTTTAAGGAGGAAGGTGGGGCATCAGCGGCGTTCCTAGAAGAGGGGAGTGGACCCATGGTTTGAAGAGGAATCTTCGCCTCGACAACCACTTCCTCTACTGGGGCGCTCTCCAAAGAATGCTCCATCACCGCCAAGGAGCCTTGAACATCCATAGCGGCAAGATCCTGACCCACAACAGCTGAGAGCCTCGCGGCTTCGTCCGTGACAGACCTCCCTATGTTAGCCACCACCCCCGGCAAATCTCATTCTTCAGTTTGGGGGGTTGCACGCGGGAAGGCCAGGAAATAGTGAAGGAACAAAAATCTCAAGCGAATGAAGAAGCCAGTGAAAGCAACCAGAGCATAAAAGAAAAGAAAGGTTCATCCAAATACCTAGGGAAGTATGCCGGGCAGGGGTCTCCGTTTCCCCGACAGCAGTTGTTGCCGGATCGCGGGCTTCATCCTCTGCGAGGGTGGGCTCGACGGCCTTCTGAACAACCTCTGTCGCGGAGGGTTCCATGACGATCTCTTCGGTTTGAGTGGCAGAGGAGGCATGCCCCTCAGGGAGGGGCTCATCCTACATCGTCTCG
>NC_041386.1:443958975-443962771 GCF_002162155.2 Triticum dicoccoides
TGCCTCCATCATCTCTAGTGGGCGGGGCCAAGTCTCTGCTCCTAGGGCAGGGGCTGGGCTGGGGGCTCAGCACAAGGTCTTCTACGTCCTTCCCTGCCGGAACTGAGCCATCTGCGCCCCCAGTGACCCGAGACACCGAAGCCTCTTCCAGAAACGGTGAACGAGGGTCTCCATGTCCTCCTCCACTTACCTGCCGGCAACGACAAAAACGAGAGGTTAGTCAGCCAAAGCTTTCAAATTTGCATAAGGAGATGCCTGCCACAAAGAGAAACCCTCCTTACTCTTCTACGATGAGCATGGAGTTCAAGTTGAATTCCGTGGGAGGGGGGACTCCCGTCCTCTCTTCAGAGACGGAAGGGTGGAACTCTCTGGCAGCTTCGGCGCCTACCGTGACGCCGGGACCTTCGAGGAAGACAAGCCCTGCAAAGAGATCGAGCTGGAGCGGGGGCTAGACTCCACCTCCACGGCCACCGGTTGTTTGGTGGGAGGACCCTTGGCCTGAGCAAGGCGAGGGGATTGACGACACGCCACCTTAGTCTTGGTAGACTTGGTGGAGGTCTTCTTCACCCTCTTGGTAACTGGCGCTGGGTTGGAGGTCACCGCTCCTCAGGCCGTGGTGCGCTTGCGGGTCGCTGGTCTCGGTGCGGTGCAGAGGCTTGTGGTCCAGACGGAAGCCACTCATCTTCGGGGGCCGCTGCCGCATCTTCCTCCTTCTCGTCCTCCTCCCCTCCTGGAGCTCCGTCGCTATCGTGGCTAGGGCATCTAGTCCGGCAAAGTCAACCTCGGCAAGCTCTTCCCGGCAGATCCTTTCGTGGCTCGTGCTTCGCTGCCGCCCTGGGATGAGCTTCCGCTCCTAGCTTTTCCTTTGCCCTTTCCGGCCTTCACGGCCTTCTCCATCTCCGCGAGGCGAGCAACCTTGTCCTCCTCGACCCTCCTCAGTATATATGCCACCTCCGTAGTAGAGATGCGCTTGTACATCACACCCCCAGTCCTGGTGGCCCTCTCCACCAGGGCACTCAACCACTGGAGCTCTTCATCAAGAGTGAGGAGCTTCTAAGAGCCTGATACCCCTTCAGCGTTGCAATCCGGCATCCACTTCAGTATCTGGTCCCGGGCAGAGTTGATATTCAGGGGGATGACGGTCGCCGGAAGCTTCAACAACTCAAAGCGGACAGACAGTTGGTCGCACAAGTAGCCATGGCTATAAACTGATAAGTTGTTGGCCAGCCCCGGCAGCAACCTTATCCTATCTACTGCGTCTCCATATAGCCATGCAGGTTTGTCCCTTTCCTGCAGCGGTGAGATACGGCGAAGGAGAAAATCTGCCCCACATGCTCAATGGTTAACCCAGCAGCCGCTAGGTGGGTGATCCTGTTAATTGACGGGTGCAACCTATCCTCGGTAAGGCCCTTGGTGCTCCAATCCTTGCCGCGCTCGACGCACACCTACCGCGCTTCGCAAAACTCGAGGGCGTCTTTGTCCTGGATCTAGCACCGGTCCCCTCTCCATTCGTCCCACCTCCCACGCTGGAACCCAGGAAGATAATCCCATGTCTTCCTTAGCGAGCGCGTCACTGATGATTCCAGAACGGTTAACCCTGCTCTCCACCCGTTAGACGAAGTAATGCCAGAATAGATCCACATTGGGCTTCACCCCAATAAAATTTTCTCACAAATGTGCGAAGATGACCATGGTTGCCATTGCATTTGGCGTGAAATCAAGGAGGTGGAATCCGTAGATGTTCATGATTGCCTCAAAGAACTTAGAAAAGGGAGGGCACAGACCACAGATGAAGTAAGAAGCAAAGAACCGATAAGAATCGGGGGGATCCACCTCACCTGCTTCATAAACTATGGGCGCCCCATGCCCTTTCTCGACGGGCTGCCCCACAGATACCCGTACTTCGCCTGAAGAACGGGGCAGCTCAAGGAGGACGGGACGAAGACGACGTCCTCGCTCCGCTTCTTGTTCAGCTCCACCGACCTCTTACTCCCCTCGGCGATGGCCTCCTGAACCGCGGCCGACGGCTTCTTCTTCTCCACGGGTTTCTTCCCCATTTTTGCGGTGACGCGGAGGGGGAGGGATTCAGTGGAGAGGGCAGCGGTGAAAGGAGGAGCGAGAAAAGGAACTGTCGCTTGGCTTGCGGAGGAAGGAGATGGAGGAGCGGGGCGAGAGACAGGTGAATCGTGCCGCTTTGTTTTTCCTACTCTTAAGGGGGGAAAAGCAGGGCAGAGGCGCGATGCCTTAGAAAAGTTACCATTTTACCATAACTGCAACAGTGCCACGACCCTACGACATGCAGTATTTGCGCAAAGTGGATGTTGGGTTGACTGGTCGCCATGACGGAATGGCACGCACAGCCCTCTCCTGCCACGTGTCCGCGCACTATTTGGGGCCTAACCCAACGTGCCACGCGACGTGTATGGCTTAGGCCCGGGGCCTTATGTCGGGGAAAATATACAGGGGTATCCATTTTCCCCTGACTCGTGCATGGACAAGCCGAGGCCAGGCCAGAGATTGAAAAACCAAGAGATTTGAAGAACCAACATATAGTTCAGAGAGTCCAAGATCAAGCTAGAGGAGAAATATATCAGCAAGAGAAGGGCCTCCCTTGCCGAGCAGGCAAGCCCGGCAAGGGGCGAGGCCACCACCAGAAGCAGGCGACCATGGCTCCTCGGCAAGATCTGCTGCGGCTCGCGGGGGCAGAACCACCCCACCAACCACTCAAGCACGACCCACGTGATCAATCAGTGCGGTGTCAAGCCACGAGCTAATTAAGTGGCAGCCATTCGCCACATGGCAGCCATTTCCTACAGAAGAAACCCACATATGACACCCGTCCTACGACATGTCAAGAGAACAGGCGCGGAGCTGACAGGATAGCCCGGCAAGCCTTGTCGGGCAACCAATGATGTGACACTAAGCGGTGCATCTAATGCACCCTGTCAGCCTGCAGAGTTAGGTATGATAACACTGTTTGCTATCATATCAGTAGATAATGACTACTTTGCCATTATGACCCCTTAATCTATAAAAGGAGGCCCATGGCACCCGTAGTAGGGGTTAGAAGGTTGGAAAGTTGGAAAACCCACACGGTCATACGCCCGTAGTCACAACTACCCATAAGCAACACCTGCTGGGCAAGTGTACTATGCCTCACCACCTCCATTCCACCATCAATCCACCAAAGCAGGAGTACGGTTTTACGCCTCACAACAGCCCGAACCTGGGTAAATTGCTTGTGTGCTCTCTGTCGTGATGTCGTGCGCTGGTATGCTCTCACTACAAAAAAGACACATCCGTGACATTTTGGGCCGAACGATTTTTTTTCTGTCATGCTTATGACACTTCTATGACGATAATTGTGACAAAACCCGGTATCATCATAGATGTGGTGGGCTCCTACTTCTATGACAAAAAATCATGATAGAAAATGGGCTTTTTGTCCTGGGCGGGCCGGAGACGCAGCTGCATGACATTCTTTGGGCCGTCCATGACGGAAAACACCATGGTAGAAGCGAGGGTGAGGAAAATATCGGGGGAGTTCCCGGTTATGGTGGGTGGTCGGGGGCCGAGTGATGTCGTTCCTCTCGCATGTACGCGCGTGTGTGCAAGGCGTTGCGCTCTAACTGAACCTGAGCAAGGCGTTGGGCTCTAACCGAACTCGAGATATTGCACTAGCTACGTTACTGAACCTGAGCGATCGATCCCTTGCTGTTAAGTGAACTCGAGTGATTCCTTTGCTACTGCTGCTAAATGAAGCCGATCGATGCTGCCTCTGGATGAACAGTGAGTG
>NC_041386.1:443963228-444019649 GCF_002162155.2 Triticum dicoccoides
GATGAACAGTTCCCGGTAGGGGGTTGGATGAATAGGACCCCGTGGTAGTAGAGGCCGTTGCCACTGGATGAACAGGACACTGATTGAGCCGGTTGGGGGTGGATGAACAGGACCCCATGGAGGGCTGGATGAACAGGACCCCATGGAGGGCTGGTTGAACAATAGCTGGTGGAGGGCTGGATGAACAGTAGCCCATGGAGGGGTGGTTGAACAGGACCGTGTGGAGAGGGTCGGTTGAACAATAGCCGGTGGAGGAGCGGTGGAGGTTGGATGAATAGGAGCCCGTGGATGAACAGTCGCAAGTGGAGGCTGGAGGAGGTCGACGGTGGATGAAAAGTAGCCTGTGGAGGCTGGAGGAGGTCGACAATGGAGATGAACAATATCCCATGGAGTCCCGTTTTGCGGTACGCCACACCCATCCCGATGAACAAGACCCCCATTTCGACCGTAGCGCTCCAACACAAGTCCGTTTCCTCCGTTTTGCGGTACGCCACACCCCTCCCGATCAACAGTACCCCATTTCGACCATGGGAGGTCCAAGAGAAGTCAGTTTCCTCCGTTTTGTGGTACGCCTGACCCCTCCCGATGAATTTCGAACGTGGTCGGTCAAACACAAGGCCGTTTCCTCCGTTCTGCGGTACGCCAGGCCTCGTTTCCATCGGCTATTCTGTCCAAGCTGGTTGGCTCCCGATGAACACCATGTATTCTGTTGCCTCCCCATGAACACGACGCATTCCATTGCCTCCCCATGAACTAGACGACGACGCAGTTTCTCCATTCCAACCCAGCCATGTACACGAGCCCTGGCCGTCCGTATATATATGCGCGAGTAAGTGCTCGAGACCCAGCCCGTATGTACATACATGGACATATTTACTTTCTTGCACCCTGGCCGTTATACATACGTGTACATGCTACGTGCGGACCTCTACTACGACACGTGCCCTTCCTTACACGGCCACAGTTCATCACTGCAGCCTACAGACAGACCGATCGACTAGTATGTACGTACACGTTCGCGACCAGAATGACAATGTTACGTACGCTTTGACCAGGTGGGTCCCGACTGTCAGGCACTTCCTTGCGCGCGAAGATATAGCTGGTGGGTCCCAGCTGTCAGGGGGTGAATCATTTTTTTGCTCATAATATGGACGCACTTCCTTGCGTGCGAAGATGTAGCTGGTGGGTCCCAGCAATCAGGGAGGGAACATTTTTTTTCATGAAATACGATGGCCTGTCTGGTGGGTCCCTGCTATCAGGTGGAGAAATCATTATTTTCCATGTAATAAGGAGGCACTCCCTTGCTGCGGCCGTGAACCCAGCTGCCAGCCTCTCCACGTACAGTACTCTTCCGATGGAAGTCGTTCCTTGACCACGTTGACCACGCTGTGGCGAGAGCACCTGGGCGGTGGACGACGGTGAGGCCTAGGAAGGGGACGACATGGAGCCAGGGAAGACGCGGCAGTGGATGCCCACGCGGAGGGGAGTACGTAGGTTGACTGCTGGCTGCGGTGTGAGGCTGCCGTCGCCGGAGAATAACAAGAGATGTGGGTGAGTATAGAGGGATGACATGGCCAGCGGTGGCAGCACAGCTGGACACGGGAGGCAGGAGCAGATGACACGGCTGACGCTGGTTTGGGCGGCTGGAGCAAGAAGACCAGAGGTTGAAGAAGCACGACGGCCGTTGGATGGACATCGTACGATCACTGCAGCTAGAATCGTTTATATTGACTAAGTTGACAAAGACCTTGGTACGCGTCAACTTAGTAGGCCCACAGGCCAGCCTCCGAAACGGTGCGCCCCAGATGTCAGGGGGGGAATCATTTTCTGGGCGGCTGAAGCTAGAATATCTGAGATTGCAGAAGAAGCACGACATCCATTGGATGGACATCCAACAACCACTACTGAAAGAACCGTGTGTTGACTATAAGTTGACTAAGTCTTGCATATGCGTCAACTTAGATTTTGTTTTTTAGGGGACGCGTCAACTCAGTAGTCCCACAAGTGTGTGGCAGAGAACATATAGCCCATTTGCAATTTGTAAGAATATACAACCCATTTTTGAATTCTAATGGAATTTACTATAGCCCATTTGCGATTTGTAAGAATGTACAACCCATTTTTAAATTCTAATGGAATTTACTACATCCCATTTATAGTTTGTTAAAAGTACAACCCATTTTATAGCTAGGACAATGATTAATAATTTCAACCAACCGCTCAAAACAGAATTCAATAAAATTTCCCACATTTTTTGGGATCCGAAATATGTTTATCCCGAAATTTCTAGTCAGATTAAATATAATTTCAAAATAAATTTGTATTACGTAAAAATCCAACAAAATATTGCGCGCGCAACAAGTAATGAAATTAAAATTTTCAAATTCCAAAAACAATATATTGTTTAAACTAATTACATGTTTGGTGCATTTTTTATAGTTACTGCCTAGTTTTTATAATTACATCCCATTTATTATTTCTTAAAGCCCATTTTCTTATTAAGCCTAATGCATCCCTCTTAGGAAAGATTTGCAGCCCATCGGGGCGGAGAATAACAAGTTGACCCGGATTGTGTACAACTGTCGGCCCAGTTGCATTGCTGATGTTGAAAAAAGGCCTGTGTAGTACAGTACAACCTTACATGGCTACTCAACCCACATTCAGCAACGCCGGAAAGGCCCAAACAAGGCTTCTGTACAACTGTTGAAGTCACTGAGCTCAATTAACAACTTAAGAAAAAAGTTAGAGCAAAGTGGAACCTAATTAAAAGCTGTCAGGAGTGAAGAAATAATTCAACGGGTCCCACTTGTGCATGTGTTTGTGTGTGTTTGTTTGTGTGTGTGTGTGTGTGTGTGTGTGAGAGAGAGAGAGACCCATTGGTCGATGCTCGTAAATACATCTTTCAGCCATATGCATTGATGATGCTCAGTAAAAACTTATATAGTTGACACAATCATATAGAACATCATAGCACACTGAACTTGCATACAAATATTTAACGCAGGTGGCACAATCAGGATAGAAGTAGTGGATCGCTACGGGTAGGGCTATGTTGAAACCAACGAACTCGTTCATAACGGTTCATCGTCTTTATCAATGACGGAGAAATATCTTGAATGTTGTGCAAAGGAAACAAACAGACAACACAATATATAAGTTTTGCTAGAACATTAAGTTGATGTACAACCCTTTCTAAAAAAAGTTCAGGTACAAAAATAAAACATATCACAATCAAATGTACTGGCACATCAGTGCTTCACACCTATAGCTTGGATTTAACTAGTATATGACAAGATTTAGTTGTTACCTCAGATTAGAGCACATCCAGGCAGCCAGCCCTGCCTCTTCTCCCAAAGAAGCAGTGGCCTCTGCCGTGCGATGGAGTAGGCCCTGTGCCGTCCATCATTTTGAGCAACACGGGGAAAGTCTGATGTTGACTCCTGTAATGGACGTCATTGACAGACCCGGGCACCAGCGGCGGTGGCGGGACTTCGATTGATGGATTGACCACTTCTTCGACATGCACGAACACTCGATACAGGTACATCCCTAATGTGGTCCGCGGCGGCCTTGGTGGCGACAAATAGTACAACCCCGGTTCCTGCATCAGTATCTCAACACCAATCACCTTTGGTATGGTGGACGGCTTATTCATCCATGCCATAACCGTCAGAGCCCAGCTGTCTGGAGGAACAAACATACTTACGAGCTCACCTCCAAGGTCGTTGATAAACTCATTCATGGACTCGCTGTTCCAAGCACGTCGAGGCATGCCGTGGAAGGTAAGCTTTGTTAAAAACTCAAGCTCAGAGGGCATCGAGCCCCATCCTGGGTGCCACTGATCAAAGCTCACCATGCACCATCCCAGAACAAACGCTGGGAAGATTCGAACACACAACTGCAGTCAAAAGTTGTCCGGAACCTGGCGAAGAAAATAGCCGGTGGCTGATAGACTTTGATGAGCAATTCACTTATTTGGATGCCGTGCGCAATGCCAAGAGCTTTGACAAGGTCGTCCGGCGATACGGGAGGCCGGTTGCCGTTGATGGTTACCATCAGCACTTTGCTGGAAAACTGGTCGTCAAGTGCTGACATGCCACTGTTGAGCGATAGCACGCAGCGCTCGAAGGCAAGACGGACCTCAGGATCTCTGGCTCGGAGATCCGTGTTGACTGGTGACATGATAGTGCGCTTGATTACATGGAGTACAGGAGGGGGATTTGCGGGAACTAGAGTAGGAATTGAGATTCCAGATGTGGGGGAGGGGCGGGAGATTGGGGATGAAAAGGTAGTATGAATTTCTAACACGCGCCAATATGCTCTCGGCGCGCAAGCGCACGAAAACACCGGTGGCGCCCACATGTCGGCGCGCAAGAGTCCCAATTCTTTCTTTTTTTTGAGAGCCCGGCCTTTTTTAGGATCTTTTCAGAGCCCAGCCTGAGAGGCATAATTGACCTGTTTGGCATTGCATTACTACTCATCCCATATTCAACGACACCTCATTGGCCCAAACATGTGTACATCATCAAAAAGACACTGAGCTCAAATTATAACTTGAAAAAAGGAGATATACTCTGAACACTTGAGAATGGTGATGCCCTCATTTAGCCCACCAGCAGTTTGAGACAATAAACAGTTCGAAACAACGATATATACGACATTCAAACACTCACTAGTGACTACTACTGACATAAACAGCAAGACATGATAGTTCATAAGAAGTCTTGCTACACCACCAAAATGCACCCATCTGCAGCGCTCAGACTCTCGTGATCCAGATGAGAATGACATTCTAAATAGAGGAAACTATTACATAGTAAGAGTGACATAGACGAGGATGACCAAATGACAAGGAATATGCATAACAAAAGAGAGAACCACCCATCCAGAACAAGCAGCAAAGACAACAAGTCATTCGAAGAGGGATGATCCAACACCATCATAATTTGCAGCCCCGCTTCAGCCACCAGTGATGCGGAGACACCAGTACTCCACCCTTTCGATGCAACAGCCCGATTACCTATCAACCTGAAGGCTTGAACCACATCACTGCCCGTCAGACTCGACACATCCAAGGATCAAAGTTAATCTAGATGCCTTTGTCATTCTCACCTTCTTTTGGCTGCAGGATGTATCGTT
Organism: Triticum dicoccoides; assembly: GCF_002162155.2. NCBI lineage: Eukaryota > Viridiplantae > Streptophyta > Magnoliopsida > Poales > Poaceae > Triticum > Triticum dicoccoides. Next base: position 443,968,368 of record NC_041386.1, read on the forward strand.
GACAATCAGGGGAGTTTGCTCCCGAACTCCTAGGGCTCACCGTGTAGACACAGTTTTCCATAGCAAACAGAGCCTCTTTGCCATCAAGGTCCTTGCCAACAGTGATCTCCTGGTTAATCGGATAATTTAGTCCAAGAAACAGAGAGTGTGAACCAAGGCTGTTTACCCGCCTCCAACTCAAAAATCCTGAAGGCCCCAACAAGTTGGTATCCTGCTCATAGACGTAATAGCCACTGTCCGGATACTCACGTGTTTCACGGTGCTTGTATACAGTGGGGTTTTCGCAATATAACTTTTCCGGCTCATGTGTCCGAATGATCATCAGTCTTTTGACGTCGTCTGATCAAGCGAGGAACTAGTTGTGCTTCCCTGTTTTTGTCAAAGGTGGTGTGATTACAAAAGACAGTAACTGTAGGGACACTGCATCATATCAAAAAGGACAGGCATTGTTAATGTAAGATCAGCATTGTTCAGAGTATGAGTAGGATAATGCAAGAGACAACATTGATATGTCACTATTGGAACTGGGAGGAAAATATAGGAAAATGTATACTGGGTTCCAAAATATAGAAGTGACATGCATGGTTATACTCATGTTATCTCGCAATCGATTCTTCATAGGAAACTACCATGTCATGCATGTTATGTAATCATGTTCTGTCCTCACAAACAAATTCTTCAAGAAAACTAACAGACCATGCATTGTTATATACTCATATTCTATGGGCAAATTTTTTGTGAGCATATTATTCTAGCCATTGATTGCTGAAGGGCGAATATAGGTATGTACACATGGTAAGCATTTCAGGATTTCACTACTTCCAAATATAGAGTTCTCCATATGCACATTTACTTCCCTAATGTATGGTTAGATGAAACCAACAGTGTGATGCATGTTTCTACATCATGAAAATGAGGAAACTAACATGGCCATTGATACACACTCATATTTAGTAGTATATAGATTACTATAAAATAAGGAGAATTCAATATCTTCCTAACCGTTTGATTATTCGGGGGTACAAATTGGCTGTAATGACATGGTCACAATCACATGAATTAACTCATTCCAAATATAGCCGATTTACGGTGTCTCTAATACATTACCATAGTTCTACTCAAATTCTGCTCAAACAGGGATATGCCAATCATCACAAAAAGTTCAAACAGTGTCATGGCGTCATCATTAACATCAGGTGGAAACAACTTACACACGCCGTCCCAGAAATAAGTGGTGCCATCTGCTTTGTCAATTGCATAGATGATGCCATTGTGTTCAATAGCATCACAGAAGTGTTTATCAGCTTTGATGATGATCCATTGCTAGCTGAGTTGTCTCCACCTAAAGAAGGCACCTTCGTAAAGATAGGCGAGTCCGTGGTTGAACAAGGAAATTAGCTTGAAGTCTGCGTAATCCACATGTCCTGTGGGCACTTCGCAGATTACAATCTTTTGCAAAACAAGGTCCGTCCAACTGACGTGGTAATCTAGATGACTTGGACTGCGATTGTAAAACTCTATATAATCCAACGGAGGAAGGATAATCTCATGGGAGGTCTGGAAGTTCACGAGCACCAACTTTTTCCTGTCTTCTCTGATGGTAGCCATCCAGTGGGAGATCATGCCGACCCAGTACATACCTGCCAAGAAGCTTCGGGCGATGATGATCGGATCGAAGTCAAGGGAAATGATGTAAGACGACCCACTACATACCTGCAAAGAAGTTCCAGCTAATGGAGATCGGATTGAAGTCGAGGGGCATCATGTACGCCTCCGTATCATGGTGAGCAAATCTCGCAAGACCAGATAGCAGCAAGCAGGGTGTCTTGAGCATGCAACTAGCCACAGGGCGCTCAACATATCCATACACGAACAATAGAGGTCGAGGATGTCATTGGGGAGATTGCTCCAATCGCGGCTCATATGGATGCTGCGCGGTTCGCGTTCGTCCATGGTGGAGTTTGGAAGGTGGGGTTTTTGGGGCTTGATTTACGGGGGAGAAGGCTCTCGGTGCTGGAGCGGCTAGCGAGGAAATAGAGATACTAGGGGAGGCGAGTGAGGCGAGGGTACGCGGGGGCACAGTAAGATAATGAAGAGTGACCTTAGGATCTCTGGGGATATGGAGATGGAGATGGAGTGGTGCTAGGGGAGAGGGAGATGAGGCGAGGCATGCTATACAGCGGCGGTGACAGTGACTACACAGTGCACAAAGGTGAGGCTGACTTTGGTAACCCGAACACGCCGCCTAGACTGGTGTCACCTCGGGCGCAGGGTCTTGTCAGTTCACTGTGAGGACCGGATGCATAATATTTTGAATATTAAGTGTACCATAGTTGTACTATTACAACTAGTAGGAGTAGTAGGAACATGAGTAGTACTGTATAGCGGAAATAGGTCTCCCATGCTACCATGCCTCTGGGTTCACTTCATCCTCTAGGTATCATCCATATTGCGAGCAGAACCAAATTCTCGTGCATGCAAAAGCGCGAAGAAGGCCTTTTCTTTTGTTTCTACCACTGCCACACCCACACGTGATTCCCATGATGCCGCTCCAACCCACGGCACGACGTCCCCCGACGTGCGCCTCATCCCTCTCGGCCCCACCGCTCCTCTGCCTTTGTGTGCGTGACATGCGGGCCAACTGAACTGCGGCAACCATCAACTTTCTACCACAACCACACCCGATTGGACGCGGTTTTCCTGCTCCGCTCCTATGCTCCGATCCGTCCTCCCGCACCATCGAATTTTCATCCAGCGGCTGCGACACATTTCGTCCCGGGCATCAATCCTCAGCTGGAGTACTTCTGTACTACAGGTAGTACCCGCCAGTGTGGCCATCTACGCCTCGTAACGCCTCGATGCCCAGCTGTGGCACCCTCGCCACAGCCACGCCACCAATGGTCAGTTCATCTCGAACGAGTGAATCGCGAACCACGCCACCACCATGAGAATGACATGTGGGCCAGCTGCTTTTAAGGTCCGCATGTCATTGACTCATAGGCCGGTCCACTAAGCCACTGAAGCTCCATCCTGTGGGCCCCAAGAGGGAAATGTAACTCCTGCAGCAGGCCTTGTGGTGCTCCGGCAGTACAACCTCGTGCCAAACCCGGAATTTGTTTCTTACTACTACCAACTAGTAAGGTACACATGCATTGCACGCATGAGATTTGGTAACCAAATTATGAATAAATAACACACTATAGCATGTAAGCTTTGAGTCATATATGCATGATGTAGATGTTCGTTTAATTCTTATAGTTCATCTAGTTCAAAATCAATTAGTTTTATAAAAAACTATTTTAAAATTCATGGAATTGTGCATTGTAAAGCATAAAGTAAAAACAAATAGTGACAATTCATTTCGAAAAAAGAAGTTTGGGAAATTAAGATATGGAAGATTCTAGAACAAAGTTGAAGTGCTTGTGTTTTGAGGTTTGTGTATTACGCTTAAGTTCAACCATGGAGTCTTCTAGATTCTACATGTGGCAGAATCTGGTGGAATGTAGATGATATCCAACGACCAGTAGTGCTCGGATTTGCCATCTTTGTACCGTCGGATTGGCTTCATCCAACGACCAACTATTAAAGTTATTCACACACTATCTCTACTCTTATAAAAAACCAAGTTGGTGATGATGGTGTGCCTGCCATCTTGTAATATAGACCGTCCGATCTACATCTGACGGATAGAAAGCAAACTATGAAAATTTTACAAAAAAACTTGCACCTCTCTCCACATTTATAGTTAAGGCCTTGCCTCGTTCATCCTTATCTCCCATGTCAGGACCCCGATTCCAGGTCACGTCGATCTAGCCGGTAACACCTCATATCACTTTGCGGCCTCACGCACGGTATTCCCACGGGTGTCGCCTTACCATGGCCCGGGACCGTTTGCGCCTTTTGTCTCACGTATATTATAGTGTCGCTAGCATCCATATGACAGAGAACCCGGGCCGACATGACTAGCCGTGAACCCAGAGTGGCACTAACTTACGGGGACAGGCATACATGAATCAACATCGAGCATGTCGGTCAGCAGCGTGCGAATTCAGGCTGTAGCACTGGGCTAACAGGACTCCGGTGAACCGGGCTGTAGCAGGCTAGGCAGGACTCCGGATGTCACCGCGTGACATTTCCCCGAAGGGACAGACACATGAACAAAGTGAATCACATGCTGGCCAGTCAAGTGTTCCGGAGCAGTAGTGCTGGGCTAGCAGGACTCCGGTGAACCAGGCTGTAGCGGACTGCTATGGCTCATGGAAGCACAAGACTACATTTCCCCATAAGATAGGCTACCAAGGATAAACAACTAGGTTGTCGGACCCCACACATACCAAGCATTTCAATCATACACACAATATGCTCGCTATGTGTAAATACAACATGGCATCACAACATAACTCTACGACTCAAGTATTTATTCAATAGGCTCCGAGGAGCGAGATATTACAAACATGGGTCTCATGACCACAACATACAGATCATACAAGCAACAAGCACATGCGGAAGCTTAACCTGTCTGAGTACAGACAACTACAAATGAAGAAGGTCGAGAAGCCTGACTATCTACAAGACCCTGCCGAGGGCACAAGATCGTAGCTGTGGTAACAAGCTAAACATCGAAGTCCACGTGGAACTACTAGCGAGACTGAAGTCTCTCTTCAAAACATAAATTAAGCAAACGTGAGTACAAATGTACCCAGCAAGACTTACATCAGAACTAACTACATATGCATCGGTATCAACAAAGGGGGTTGTGGAGTTTAACTGCAGCAAGCCAACTTTGACTCAGTGGCTAACCTGAACTAAAACTGCAAGTAACTCTTTTGAGGTGGCACACACGAGTCCACATATTCACAATATCAATACTCCACTATGGATCAGCTCCCGTCTCCCTATGAGAATGCCATCCATAGCACTCACGCTTATCTTGCGCATTTTAGAGTATCCACTTTCACTTGTCAATGAACTATGCAAGGGGTCCAAGTTCCATATCCGAGGAATTCGGCTATTCGAATAGATAATGATAACCCTGCAGGGGTGTACTTCTTCACACACGCTCTCGCCACTTACCACCATGTACACATCATGTATCTCGGCAACCTTCAAGCGGAAGCCTGGCGAGGGAGTCGGCCATGACCTGACTAACCAACAAGTCTCTAGTCCAGGTTTATCGCCTATTCGGGATCCATCCGCAAGGAGATCTGGCCGGGGTGTCGCTCACGGTCCCAAACGATGTGAGTAGGGTTCCCAAGCCCACCATCCGGGTGCCACTTGGTACACCGTGCCAGTGTGCCTAGTCTGTCCCAAGCCCACCTGTACCGGGTGCAATTTGGTAGACTACTAACACAACCTACAAACACCAGAAACTAGTTGCAACTCCTGGACATAGATCAGGTTGATTAATAAGTCGAGAGGGGCACTTAAGCATTCCAATGCATGGTAGTAGCTGTTCATGGATCACAAACACAGAACTCAGATCCTAAGGACGGCTTCAATGAGACAACACACCATGTACTCCTACATGGCCTCTCACCAATACCTTTACCAAATCGTGTTCACACGCTTAGCTCACAACAGTAGGACATGTTCTCACACCTCTAATTCATCCCCGATGAGTCAGACCCGACTGAACTCTAAGCAATAGCAGGCATGACAAACAAGCATGAATGAGTAGGCACATCAGGGCTCAAAAAACTCCTACTCATGCTAGTGGGTTTCATCTATTTACTGTGGCAATGACAGGTCATGCAGAGGAAAGGGGTTCAACTACCGCAGCATGTAACAGATGAAACGTTGTTGTCCTAATGCAGTAAAAGAGAGCAGGAGCGGGAGAGTGGGATTATATCGGAATGAACAAGGGGGTTTTGCTTGCCTGGCACTTCTGAAGATGATATAGCTCTTCATCGGTGTCATTGATCACGTCATCGGAACGTCGTCTACCAAGAGGGGACAAAAACCGGCAAACAAGGAAGAACACAATCAATGCAATGCACAATATGATGCATGATCATGACATGGCAATATGCTGTGATTTGGGCTAATGCAACAAAAAGTCATTTTAATTGAAGTGGAATTCAAAACTACATCAAATTCCAACTCCAAACCTATTATGAAATTTGCCCTAATCATGTTTCATCCTAAACTATGAGGTTAACTTGCTCAAACATGCATGAAAATGGTACAGATGGATAGATTGGATTTTTCTGATCATTTTTCATATATATAAATCTTTGCATTTGGAGTAACGTTGATTTTCTATGAATTTTAGAAGTTCTAGGCAATTTGTGGAATTTCCTGATTTATTTTAAATCCAGAAAATCAATTACTGCATCAGCATTGCGTCTGGGTGACGTCAGCAGGGTCAACAGACCGGTCCAGGTCAAACCTGACTAGTGGAACCCGCTTGTCATTGACTGCGGCTTTAACCAAAAGGGTTTATTTGTTAAATTGGTGATTAGCTATCCAGTGGGGTCCAGTGTCAGTGACTGTGGGGGTTTGATTAGGAGATGGTTAACACCTAAATAACCTCGCCACGTCAGCATGGCCGGAGATTAGCCGCCAGCGACCAAAACCGCGACAGGCACTCGCAGGAAACGCTGCTCCGACAATGGTTCGACTCGCTAAGGGCACCAGGCTGAAGCCCTTCCTCCCGCGCATCCAACGGAGGCGGCAGGGGGCCGTAGGGTGGCTCGAGCTCACCGGAAGCAAGCTCGCGGCGGTGGCCGGAGTTCGGGCAAGGTCGGGAATGGGGCTGTGGTGCATGGCGGAGTGAACGGCCGGGTGCTACGGCCTCCAGGTGATGTGCTGAGCACGGTGACGCGCTCCGTGGTGAGCTTGCGCGGCTGTGGCCACATTTACGCCATGGCCGGTGGCGAGAAGCTTTCGGCCACGGTGGGAACAGAGCTTGGGGACGAGCGTGGGCATGAGAGTAGAGGGGAAAGGAAGAGGGGCTCATGGCGGGTCTGCAGGGGTGGTCGGCGGGCTCGGGGGTGCACTGGTAGTGGCGAATCGACCGAAGAGGTGCCTTGGTGGCCGGCGACGGAAACGGCGATGGTGGCGATGAAGCAGCGCGTCCGAGGCCGGGCGGATCGTCGAGGAGGAAGAGGCAGATGAGGCGGAGCTCGTGGACAACTCGGAGAGGCGAGGCGGTGGAGGTGGCCGCGGGTACGGCGATCGGCGTCGGCGAGCTCGCTCGGTGGTGAGAGAGAGGGATCCAGGGGAGGGGAGGGAGAGCAGTGAGTGAGGGAGAGGAGAGAGGGGTCTCGGGGCATCTCCGTGGCATCGCGGGGATGTCGGGGAGGCTGCCACCGCGAAGCAGGAGGTGGAGGCCTCCGCGTGCGCGCGTGCTACTTCGCCTCTGCCTACTGGCAGAGGTTGAAGACAGCGGTGCCCCTGGTGGGCTGGGCCGCCAAGTGGACTGGCCAGGTGGGCTGCCTAGGTGAGCTCTCGTTTTTTCCTATTATGTTCTGTTTTTGTTTTATTTAATCTTTTGCCACTATTTTGAATTCAAGCAAATTCAAACAATGCCAAAACACTTCTCTGAATATTTTATGTCACTCAAAGAACTTCTCCAAATGAACATAAAATATAACAAAGCATTTGAAAATATATTCTTTATAATATGAATATATATTCAAATTCAAATACCATAGTGATTTAAATTCAATGCCAAAATGATTCCTTAAAAATGTTCACTATTTTTGGTTTAGACCCAAACCCTTGCCAAAAATATCAAACATTAATGAAGGCCATTTTTGGTTTCACTGAATGCAACTTTAGGGGTTCTTGCCCTTCTTTTAATTAAAATTTTGAGGCTTTCAAATTTCCTCAATTCAAGTTTCTTGAATTTAAACATGATGCATGGATGCAATGCCACTATCTGCAACCAAATTCTAGGGCTGTGACAACTCACCCCCACTAAAAAAGAATCTCGTCCCGAGATTCAAGACGTGAGGTAAGAAGACAGAGGGACACAAAGCTAATACGATCCTCCTGGTCCAATTGCCCTTCATAGGAACGTTAATTCCTTGCTTCATGTTGATCTTGATATCGTTGCTCTCGAGATCTTCACCCAACTCGATGACAACGAAAGGATATTCCACAAGAAAAGGATCCCCTCGAAGACCGAGCAATTCACGATGATCATTTGAAGGGGTTCGGGGAAATGGCATACTCAGTTTGGAAAGGAAACTATGGTTATAGAAAAACTCGGCAAACGGGAGGCACATTCCAATTGATACCGGGGATATAACCTAGTGTCTGAGCGTGCTCTCAAGAACTTGAGCATTTCCATATTCATCAAGGTTTTACCAACATCCGTGCCGCGCGCGGATCCTGGCAACACATCATACTACCATGATGAACGGTGATGGAGGATGCAGATGCAAAGGAGGACATCACTTTCTCAGATTTTTCCTTAGCAATGCCAAGAAGCAAATCTGGATGATCGACCGAGAGACATTTAGCACTCCGCTTCTAATGTTCTCCTTGATGTGCTAGCGTACCCCATTTATAGATATGGTTTGGTATCTAGAACATCAAGTAAAAAGGTCGAACTTCGGGAGCACAAGAATCCATAAGGAACAACTGCCGGAGTAAATCTTACGAAGTCCTTATGGGGAGGTGGCCAACTTCCTCAATCAAGATACTACAATGATAGATCTTCCGGTTGGGTGTGTTGGCCACGACATCCACTTTACCGGGTTACAGAGAGACCAATATTATAGTTCTTGGGAAAACATTCCAACCATCATATCTGCCTGAGATTCAGATCTGGTTGGTGTCAGGATATTCCAGACTCATCATGTCTGAAAGGAAGAATTGCAACACAAATCTACGGGATGACGTTGCGAGATTCTCGGGAAATGAACTACGGTAGCATGCTCCAAAACATGAGCTGGTTCTGCTAAACACATGTGAACATGTTATCCCAGACAAGCATGACCACATAGTAGTCGTACAATGAAACACTACCGAGTCCTAGTTGGGAACCATCATCGCGGATAACGAAGTCCTTGCATAAGTCGTATGACTAGCTCTTATGAAGGAACTTCTTCTCCTTGAACAAATCAGTTAGTGGCTTGGTGTGCTAGGGATACATATAGAATGAAGGTTGCAAGTCTCCAAACCACAATATACTTCGCACATATGCATGACTGACTTGGGATGATTCCAGAGGAAGCAAAACAAACTTTCTCGAATTCACGGCAACAACTTGCATCGATTGCACGTGAACTTAGAGGAAGTCGCTACTTTGATCCAAACATATGCTTCATGAACGAAATACGAAGAAATGCTTACACAAGTTTCCAACACTAGCTTGATGTTCGACATGAATCATGGAGAAGATAAGATGCTGCTGATGGGCTCAACAACAAATCATAAGATTTCCATGAAGATGGAATTCCACAACTACGTGAACAAAGCAATAGCATTGGTCAGAACAAATGATATAATGGTGTATGCTCGAGGATCAACCACGAGTAAGACAACACTAGAACATCATTGGTTCTGATTTGATTTGGTGATAGCCCATACTTGAATCAAGTTTTGATAAGACAATAGGTCCAACAACTGATCACAGGGACCAATCGATGAAGATATCATCTTTCTTCAACTAACAAACAACACAAAGATATCCCTTTGAGACGAACTAAATTTGGTAAGCTTTTATCTTCCAACTCTCCAAGTTGTCGTTTAGCTTAACCAACTAGCTCAGGGGTATCCAACACGGATTCTTGGAGAAGGAGTGGTTTACAAGAAACCAACTTTATCATGAACTCAACATAGCGGTCAGGTGACAACCTGGTAACACTTCCGAGAAGATATTCGGAAAATCACATACCATCGATATGTTACTAAGCTCAAGATGAATCCTGCTTTTCAGGGCAAGACGATATGATCAAGGGAGCAAGGGATTGACACAATCCTAACTCATTGATCGAAGAGTGCACCAGGAGATATGGACTAGGTAGCAAGATCAATCTTAGAATGGTAGTTCAATAACCAACACGCTAAGAATGAGAATATTGTCCATTTACTACCAAGCAACGAGTTGCTCGGAGTATTGATTTCACACATCACGATTCACTTGTCGGCATTCCGGTTACAATAACACGGGAACCGAGGAATGAACAATGATGGCAAGAAGTATCACTGCAACAAGAATTTATAAGAGATGGTGCAATTCTCATGATATTCCTGACATCAAGAGGGCAATACTTCAGGTTAGAGCAGAATCAAAAGCTGGATTGGCATTTTGATCTGCGGAATACAATTGCTTTGACCCAATCCTAGATATGGATGAGGTTCTGGAGTTTGTTTCTCCTAGTCATTCTGAACTAGAATGGCTTGACGGACCACAAGAATGACAAGCACCGATGAACGAATGCTCACATACTCTTGACTATCAATTTATAGATGAAGGTCGGAATATAACTGAAGGGGGACAACTCAAAGGAACATATAACTTTCTGAGATGTGGATGCATAGATTAGTATGTCGAACAAGTTCAACATATTTCTTCCGGATAACCCATGCAGAGAGGTAGGACTGGCAGAGTCACACTTATGAATGGAGAACTCCTCAAGAGTACTCTGATTGTGATCTTTTGGTTCAAATAACTTCTGCCATATTGGCTCATGGTATTGGAGGAACGATATACCACATACCTTGAGGGCTATCACAAGGTTACTAATATCTTAAGGGAACTAGCAAATACTAACAACATGAAGTAGGGTGAATCTCGGGTTCAAAACCCAGGAGTAGAATACCTACTAACTAAATAACATCACGAGATGCTTTCGAGAATGGTGGCCAGAATCATCACACTGGGAACACCAAACATGGCTAGATTACTAACTCTAAGATACCCTAGTGTCATAATAACAACTCCAACATATATGTCGAGGCAATAGAGTAACTCAACTCACCGATTAGTGTGCTTAATCTGGCCCAAAAGGACATCAGGAACCGAAAGAAGGGATTTGCAAATGCATCAGACTATTTTAGAAACCTGGGATGACTTGGACAGCATAATGGCTGTAAATGCTCAAAAGATTTGAGACATCCTGCAAAAATGGTGGCATAACCACTCAACATCACAATATCAAGGTTCTGAGGCCAGCTATGAACATATGGAGGTAGTAGGAACTGAACTGAGGCTTGAACTCAACAATCCTAGGCAACTACGATTTAGTAACACGTCATCCTGAGAGATAGAAGAGAAGCCTAGTTCTTAACCCCGTAGAAAAGATAAGATGACTCAGATCAAAAGGTCATGAGGATAAGGAGTAAAAAGAGCCTTACGTTCCCATCCACAATCAATTCCCTAATATAACTAAAGCATTTCTAGACTCAACTTCGACCAGCTTGGCTTGGTAATCCTACAGGCAGTCAGGCTCTGATACCAAAGCTGTCAGGACCCCGATTCCAAGTCACATCGATCTAGTCGGTAACACCTCATATCACTTTGCGGCCTCACGCACGGTATTCCCACGGGTGTCGCCTTACCATGGCCCGGGACCATTTGCGCCTTTTGGCTCATGTATATGATAGTGCCGCTAGCATCCATATGATAGAGAACCCGGACCGACATGACTAGTCATGAACCCAGAGTGGCACTAACTTACGGGGACAGGCATACATGAATCAACATCGAGCATGTCGGTCAGCAGCGTGCGAATCCAGGCTGTAGCACTGGGCTAACAGGACTTCGGTGAACCGGGCTGTAGCAGGCTAGGCAGGACTCCGGAGGTCACCGCGTGATCTTTCCCCAAAGGGACAGACACAGGAACGAAGTGAATCACATGCCAGCCAGTCAAGTGTTCCAGAGCAGTAGTGCTGGGCTAGCGGTACTCCGGTGAATCGGGCTGTAGCGGACTACTATGGCTCATGGAAGCACAAGACTACATTTCCCCATAAGAGAGGCTACCAAGGATAAACAACTAGGTTGTCGGATCCCACACATACCAAGCATTTCAATCATACACACAATATGCTCGATATGTGTAAATACAACATGGCATCACAACATAACTCTACGACTCAAGTATTTATTCAATAGGCTCCGAGGAGCGAGATATTACAAACATGGGTCTCATGACCCCAACATACAGAGCATACAAGCAACAAGCACATGCGGAAGCTTAACTTGTCTGAGTACAGACAACTACAAATGAAGAAGGCCGAGAAGCCTGACTATCTACAAGACCCTGCCGAGGGCACAAGATCATAGCTGTGGTAACAAGCTAAACATCGAAGTCCACGTGGAACTACTAGCGAGACTGAAGTCTCTCTTCAAAACATAAATTAAGCAAACGTGAGTACAAATGTACCCAGCAAGACTTACATCAGAACTAACTACATATGCATCGGTATCAACAAAGGGGGTGGTGGAGTTTAACTGCAGCAAGCCAACTTTGACTCAGTGGCTAACCTGAACTACGACTGCAAGTAACTCTTTTGAGGTGGCGCACACGAGTCCACATATTCACCATATCAATACTCCACTATGGATCCGCTCCCGTCTCCCTACGAGAACGCCATCCATAGCACTCATGATTATCTTGCGCATTTTAGAGTATCCACTTTCACTTGTCTATGAACTATGCAAGGGGTCCAAGTTTCCATATCCGAGGAATCCGGCTATTCGAATAGATAATGATAACCCTGCAGGGGTGTACTTCTTCACACACGCTCTCGCCACTTACCACCATGTACACATCGTGTATCTCGGCAACCTTCAAGCGGAAGCCTGGCGAGGGAGTCGCCCACGACCTGACTAACCAACAAGTCTCTAGTCCAGGTTTATCGCCTATCCGGGTTCCATCCGCAAGGAGATCCGGCCAGGGTGTCGCTCACAGTCCCAAACGATGTGAGCAGGGTTCCCAAGCCCACCATTCGGGTGCCACTTGGTACACCGTGTCACTGTGCCTAGTCTGTCCCAAGCCCACCTGTACCGGGCGCCACTTGGTAGATTACTAACACAACCTACAAACACCAGAAACTAGTTGCAACTCCTGGACAGAGATCATGTTGATTAATAAGTCGAGAGGGGCACTTAAGCATTCCAATGCATGGTAGTAGCTGTTCATGGATCACAAACACAGAAACCAGATCCTAAGGACGGCTTCAATGAGACAACACACCATGTACTCCTACATGGCCTCTCACCGATACCTTTACCAAATCGTGTTCACACGCTTAGCTCACAACAGTAGGACATGTTCTCACACCTCTAATTCATCCCCGATGAGTCAGACCCGACTGAACTCTAAGCAATAGCAGGCATGACAAACAAGCATGAATGAGTAGGCACATCAGGGCTCAAACAACTCCTACTCATGCTAGTGGGTTTCATCTATTTACTGTGGCAATGACAGGTCATGCAGAGCAAAGGGGTTCAACTACCGCAGCATGTGATGAAACATTGTTGTCCTAATGCAGTAAAAGAGAGCAGGAGCGAGAGAGTGGGATTATATCGGAATGAACAAGGGGTTTTTTCCTTGCCTGGCTCTTCTGAAGATGATATAGCTCTTCATCGGTGTCATTGATCACGTCATCGGAACGTTGTCTACCGAGAGGGGACAAAAACCGGCAAACAAGGAAGAACACAATCAATGCAATGCACAATATGATGCATGATCATGACATGGCAATATGCTGTGATTTGGGCTAATGCAACAAAAAGTCATTTTAATTGAAGTGGAATTCAAAACTACATCAAATTCCAACTCCAAACCTATTATGAAATTTGCCCTAATCATGTTTCATCCTAAACTGTGAGGTTAACTTGCTCAAACATGCATGAAAATGGTACAGATGGATAGATTGGATTTGTTTGATCATTTTTCATATATAAATCTTTGCATTTGGAGTTACGGTTGATTTTCTATGAATTTTAGAAGTTTTGGGCAATTTCTGGAATTTCCTGATTTATTTTAAATCCAGAAAATCAATTACTGCATCAACATTGCATCTGGGTGACATCAGCAGGGTCAACAGGCTGGTCCAGGTCAAACCTGACCAGTGGGACCCGCTTGTCATTGACTGTGGCTTTAACCAAAAGGGTTTATTTGTTAAATCGGTGATTAGCTATCCAGTGGGGTCCTGTGTGAGTGACTGTGGGGGTTTGATTAGGAGGTGGTTAACGCCTAAATAACCTCGCCATATTAGCACGGCCAGAGATTAGCCGCCGGCGACCAAAACCGCGGCGGGCGCTCGCCGGAAACACTGCTCCGGCAACGGTTCGACTCGCTAAGGGCACCAGGCTGAAGCCCTTCCTCCCGCGCATCCAACGGAGGCGGCAGGGGGCCGTAGGGTGGCTCGAGCTCGCGGCGGTGGCCATTATTCGGGCAAGGTTGGGAATGGGGCTGTTGTGCACGGCGGAGCGAATGGCCGGGTGCTACGGCCTCTAGGTGATGTGCTGAGCACGGTGACGCGCTCCGTGGTGAGCTTGCGTGGCTGTGGCCACAGCTACGCCATGGCCGGCGGCGAGAAGCTTTTGGCCACAGTGGGAATGGAGCTAGGGGATGAGCGTGGGCACGGGAGTAGAGGGGAAGGAAGAGGGGCTCACGGCGGGTCTGCAGGGGTGGTCAGCGGGCTCGGGGGCGCACTGGTAGTGGCGAATTGACCGACGAGGTGCCTCAGTGGCCGGCGACGGAAACGGCAATGGTGGCGATGAAGCAGCGCGTCCGAGGCTGGGCGGATCGTCGAGGAGGAAGAGGTAGATGAGGCAGAGCTCGTGGACAGCTCGGAGAGGCGAGGCGGTGGTGGTGGCGGTGGCGCGGGTATGGCGATCAGCGTCGGCGAGCTCGTTCGGTGGTGAGAGAGAGGGATCCAGGGGAGGGGAGGGAGAGCAGCGAGTGAGGGAGATGAGAGAGGGGTCTCGGGGCGTCTCCGTGGCGTCGCGAGGATGTCGGGGCAGCTGCCACTGTGAAGCAGGAGATGGAGGCCTCCGCGTGCGCACGTGCTACTTTGCCTCTGCCTACTGGCGGAGGTTGAAGACAGCGGTGCCCTTGGTGGGCTGGGCCGCCAAGTGGACTGGCCAGGTGGGCTGCCCAGGTGAGCTCTTGTTTTTTTCCTATTATGTTCTCTTTTTGTTTTATTTAATCTTTTGCCACTGTTTTGAATTCAAGCAAATTCAAACAATGCCAAAACACTTCTCTGAATATTTTATGTCACTCAAAGAACTTCTCCAAATGAACATAAAATATAACAAAGCATTTGAAAATATATTCTTTATAATATGAATATATATTCAAATTCAAATACCATAGTGATTTAAATTCAATGCCAAAATGATTCCTTAAAAATGTTCACTATTTTTGGTTTAGACCCAAACCCTTGCCAAAAATATCAAACATTAATGAAGGCCATTTTGGTTTCACTGAATGCAACTTTAGGGGTTCTTACCCTTCTTTTAATAAAATTTTGAGGCTTTCAAATTTCCTCAATTCAAGTTTCTTGAATTTAAACATGATGCATGGATGCAATGCCACTATCTGCAACCAAATTCTAGGGTTGTGACATCCCACAACCTTATTGCTGAGCAATTAAAAAAGGAAGTCTATGGAACAATCTAGCATGGTGGCTGCTGCCGGCGCCGTCCATCCCCATGCCTCCGCCCAGTCCGACCACTAGTCACCACCACACCCCACTCCTCCTCACCTTATCTATCATTTTTCTCGATATATCATTTTTTCGATGAAATTCTCGAGATACCATTTTCCCGATAAAATTCTTGAGATGTCATTAGGTTTTACACATGGGATTATTCCTGCATGGGTCAATCACAACAGTTGTTTTGTAAAAAAATGCATCTTGATGTTCTGGGCAATGCACAGGCATCTTGCTAGTATCTCTACTCTTATAAAAAACATACTTGGTGATGATGGTGTGCCTGCCATCCTGCAATATAGGCCGTTCGATTTATATCTGACAGATAGGAAGGAAACTATGGCAATTTTGCTAAAAAATACCCACACCCCTCTCCACATTTTCAAATAAGGCCTTCCCTCATTCATCCTTTTCTCTCAGAAGATAAACTACTCATATAAATGCATCTTGATGTTCCGTGCAACACATGGGCATCTTGCTAGTAGGGGTATAGATGTGCCGGCCCATGTGTTGCAATGGATCCAAAGTATATCTATTTAGTGGAGTGCACTCTAAACACATTATCTATTTATTTTTGTCTAACCTTTCGTAGCCTTGCAACCAAGCCACGTAAGCTTCATGGGTGCCCCCCACATCATATTATTCATACTACGTTGACTAAAAAAAGATAAATCACCCAAAACAAGATCTTCCCGTTTTTTGTTCCTACGATGTTGTGTCATGCACGTACCTAGCTGTATAGTGGTAGTACTAGTTGTAGTACAAACTTCGTACTAGTAGGAGTAGTAGTACGGAATGCTCCTACTCTATCAACGAGCCCCATCAGACACCAAATTTCTTGGCTTCCGTGCTACAGCTAGATCTTCCCCTCGTTTGTGTTTTCCAACCCGGCGGCGGGCGGGGCGCGGTTTGCCAATAGTCGGTTTGCTTCGTCCAAAAAATAGTCGGTTTGCGCAACGGCAGTCCCACATGAAAGTGAAAATGCTAGGCAACATGCCTTCCCTAGCTATGTGGCGTGTCGCACGGGCCGTGGAGTACTCCCGATTCCCGGCCGTGTGGGGGTGCGATGCAAATGCGGCAGGCCTTTTCCTTTTACTAGCAATGTTCCCGTACATTGCGACGGGTCCAAAGTAGGAGTAGTAGAATAATAGTACTTGTTCACAAATTTGAAAGAAACCACTCTTGTTTTAATATACTCCTAATATATTACATTTCACTCAAAATATATTTCTCAGGCTGTTTTGATGAGGTGAGGGTGGGATGTGGTTGCTTTCAATATAATAAGGGGTTTTCTGCAAATTGGAGCAGAGAAGTGGGCTATTGTTGCTAAAATGCCACAACTTACCTGACAGCTGTTAGATGTAGATCTAATGGTCAGAAACGACAGATGGCAGACACACCACCATCACCAACCGAGTCTTTTATAGGAGTAGGAGTAGAAAAACACATATAAATTGTAACATTTGGTTCTGCTCCTTGGCACGATCGATAGATAGAAATAACGATTGGAAACACTAGGGCGGGGCTATTTCCTCCAGATAAGCAGGGTACACAGTAGCTAGGTTGGCGCATGGTCGGTTTGGTCACATGCGGTCCAACATGTTCTAGTGTTTCTAGCAAGATGCCCGTGCGTTGCACGAAGTTGATGGAAAAGGTAAGCACAACTTATAAATTGACGGATGGAGTACTAGTTATAGTGATACATATAATTATGCAAAGGGATCGCACATGTCGGTATTGACTAGAACGAGAATGCAATAGCACAATAAGAATTAAGGCCACGATGATGAGATCGCAGTGATGGTTACAGGAGGCAAGAATAAATATGCATCGATCAATGTACGACCTCCTCCTCCTCAACTTAGTGCACCGGGCCGCCGACCGGCGGCTAAGGAGAGTCGGCTTTTGTGGCGAGGTCAAGGTGCTTCTCAACAAAGGCATCCAAGGCTTCCAGCCGGTTGAGGAAGGCCAACATTGTAGCGTCCTCAATGGCCCTGTAGATACCTATGTGCATGATTTGCTCGTACATGTGGATGTGTAGGTTGATGAATTCTTGCAGGGCGAGGCACCTCGCGGCGAGCGCGACCTCCAGGTGGACATTCTTCATGGCGTCGGCGGGCAGTCGCAGGGCCACCAGTGCTTGAAAGAGGTTCCGGCCATTGAGGCCGATTAGGATGGCAGGCAATGAGGAGCCCAGGCGCACGGGCTGGAGGAGTACGACGGTGTCGTCCACGAGCTTCTTGAGGACGTTGAACTTGTTGGTGGTGCCAACGATCATCTGGCCCAAATGAGAGTCTTAGTTGGCATAGATGGTGGCCATCCACCAGTCGGTCGCGAACACCGTCTGGAGACGATCCTCGGGTCCATGCCGCAGGCCGGCGTCGTGGACCATCTGGCACAGCCGCCGGCCGCTCGCGAGCATCGCCGCCATGGGTCTGGAGTGAGCACTTCTGCGCTTAGTGTAGGTCCTTAGGCAAATGCTTAGGTGTGTACGATATGGTAGATGTATTGGAATGGAGGGGCGCCTTTATATGAGTGCAAACTGCGTTGCATTCATATCGTGCAGCCTCTTTTCCCGGTCCTCCTCCCATTACTTCCCTCATGCATTCACGATGCCAATTGACGGACGATGCATCATTGGCCGTTCAACATTTCGGGAACCTCTACCCCTCCCTCCTATGCATTAAAGCCGTATCAGGAACTGCGCCACCAGCTGTCAAATTGAACAGTACTGCGCCGCCTGCTGCACGCCCAGCTGAACACGCCTCCTCGCCTCCATCAAACCCCTCCGTTAACCACATGCAAACCGAGATACCTACACCGGCCACACGTCCGTTCATGAGCAGGCCGTAATTAAACGCAACACCAGTCGAGCTCCTCCCGTCCGCCCTTAGTTTAAACGAGGCCAGACGCCGGCCATGCTCCTACCGTCCGCCCTCTATTTAAACGACGCTAGACAGACAACGGGCAAGAATCGCACCCCTCCGCTGCTCCCCCATCTCCTCCTTCACAATTTTCTCCACTCTTCTGATGGCTTACGAGGAGCCATTCTCCGGCATACTACCCGGATGGGTGGCCCACCAAGCCCTCCAGATATGTGCAAGGCCGCTCGGTGCTTCACCAACCTTGCTTGGCCTGATGGAGCCAGTTGCCTCCCCAAGCCGACGCTTGGTTCAGCAACTCGCCACTCCAGTTCAACTCGATGAGGAGTGGCAAGTTGCTCCATGCTAGCACGAGGCGAGCATGCGGTACGGGCGTCGTCGCTGCCGTGTCATACCGCACCACCAGTGGCCGCACCTCCCATGTCTGTGGGTGCGCTTCCCGTGCCTGTGGCAATGCCATGCAGGCAGAGACAGAAGCCGGGTGCGTGGAGAGCGACGAGTCGGTGGCCAGCTTCTCCATGTCCACCGCCATCATCGAGGAGAAGTAGAACACGGGAGGCAGCTGCCACTTGGGTCCCATGAAGCCCACCGCCGAGGCGACGACGATGCATTCAGGTGGTTTCTTTGCTGCTTCGTCTCTTCCGAGGACCTTGGTCGACCCCGCAAGTGTCTGCCAGACATGAGGAAGACAAAGGGATCCGTGGGCGGCCATTTAGATTAGGTACTCCCTCTCCGGCTGGCAGGATATATTTGTTCCAAGAATGGATAAATTGGATGTATCTATAACTAAAGTAAGTCTAGATACATCCATTTCTAGGACAAGTATTTCCGGACAGAGGGGGTATTAATTATACCGGATTAGCACTACTTAGTTCATCCAAATGTAATGAAATCAATCGTGTTTATATGAAGATCCAGCTTTTTTATACGAAATCCTTCATTCTTATATGAAAACAGTCCGTGTTTGCACGAATTTCATCTGGTTGGTTAGAGTTGTGAAAATGTATGTCGCTGGCGTTTGATGTCGTCCTCTGCAGAAGGAAGCGGGCGGAAATTTGCCGGTTGCCATTGGAGATGCTCTTATGCTAGAAATAATAGAGTCACATCCAATCCATTTGAGTTAATTGCGTGTATGATTATCCCTCTATAAAAATTTAATTGCATGTACAGTATACACATGACTTGCAGGGTGGCTACAGCTTCGTACAGAAAGTTAAAAAGAAACAAGTCCATCCTTAATCTTGTAAAGTACTCTGTGGGTTCCACTGTCAGTACAGTAGCGAAAGAAGTATATATTAAATAAGCAATATATAATATAAAAATCTAAAGTTAAAGGCATAATTTGAACTCAGGTCATCGCATTGCGAGCATCCGGCACTAAACAGCCCAACACATTTTTGTTGTAGACCATGCTGGAGATATATCTCCATGTCTACTCTTATACTCCATCTGTTCCTACATATTTGTCTTTCTCAGATTTCAAATGGACTACCACATATAGATGTGTGTGTAGACATATTTTAGAGTGTAGATTCACTCATTTTGCTCCGTATGTAGTCACTTGTTGAAATCTCTAAAAAGACATATATTTAGGAACGGGGGGAGTAGAAAATAGAGTTGGCGATGATGGTGTGCGTTCCATCCTACAATATAGGCCGGCGGATTTATATCTAACGGATAGGAAGTAAACTATGGCAATTTTGCAAAAAGATACCCACACCCCTCACCACGTTTGCAAATAAGGCCTTCCCTCGTTCATCCTTTTCTCTATCTCTATCTCTACTCTTATAAAAAATAGAGTTGGTGTTGATGGTGTGCCTGCCATCCTGCAATATAGGTCGTCTGATTTATATCTGACAGATAGGAAGGAAACTATGGCAATTTTGTAAAAAAGGTACCCACACCCCTCTCCACGTTTGCAAATAAGGCCTTCCCTCGTTCATCCTTTTCTCTCACAAGATAAACTACTCATATAAATGCATCTTGATGTTCCGTGCAACGCATGGGCATCTTGCTAGTCTCTCACAAGATAAACTACTCATACAAATGCATCTTGATGTTCCGTGAAACGCACGGGCATCTAGCTAGTTTCTTTTAAAATAGTTATTGCGATAATTGGGTTGAAGTGATATACTTTATGTCTGCCCGAAATGATTTCAGATTCACTAGTAGTAACAAAGAAAAGGTTGCCTTGTTAATTAATAGAAATCAGGGTGAAAACTATCACATGAGGCTAGTAAAAACAAGGCACACTGGGTTCAGCGTCATCGTCACTACAGCTATGCGCGTGCGAGAAGTCTATATATCAAGGGGGCTACGAAGAAAAAGACGTATCGAGTGTGTCTGAGCGAGGCACAGAGACACAATGTTTGAGAGAGAAACCAATTGACAGATTAAGATCAGATCGAGTTGTCACCCTTCTGTTGTCATTGTTGGGGTTGGGGGTGGGGAGGGAGAGGGAGAGGAAGACGTATCGAGAGTATGCGCGGTAGGCACAAAGGCACAACTAGCGAGTGTGTGTGTATGTGTGTGTGTTTGGAAGAGGAGTAGATAGATTATTATCAAGATCGAGGTGCCAACATACTCTTCCGGTGTCGGGTAGTGTGTGTGTGTGTGTGTGTGTGTGTTTGGGAGAGAAGCCAGTCGATATATTAGTATCAAGATTGAGGTGTCATACTACTCCTTCGGTGTCGGGAAGTGTGTGTGAGGCATACTTAAAGCATCACGGAGATAAACAAATGGTGTGCATGCAAGTGCCGGAAAATAAGAAGCGAGAAACAATGTCTGCGCGCGCACGCACGTGTGTGTGTGTGTGTGTGTGTGTGTGTGTGTGTCTGTGTGTGTGTGTGTGAGCGAAATCTCAAAACAAAAGGTGCTCTGCTGGAATCCCATTGTATGTATTCATATGGTTCCGAAACTCGAGTTAACCTTAGGCATATGTGTGAGAGACATAATTATACTTCGAGACATTAATGGCGATGGGTGGGCGGAATTAAAGGGGTGGGCGTGTTCGACAGAGAGAGCGTGTGTGTTTCTGTGTGAGAGACTTGTAGGACGGGGTAGAAAGACGAATGCTAACCTTGACGGAGGGAGAGAAATACATGAACTGCGCGTGTGTGATTCCGATGCCGACGGGGAAATGAGATATGTATGTGTGTGAGAGAGATTGCACAATTCATTCACGTATTACTATCTAGCGATCGTGGACGTGCATCGCTTGAACATAAATCAATATCTACTTCGTATCGTGGCCAAAGGTACAATATCGATTCAATGCTATAAAGATTGGACACTCACATATCACATTTTTTTCTATCTAAATAAACCTTTTCAATTGTGCATGCCAAAGTTACAGTGATGTTTTTTCAAACAACCAATGTAGCTATCATGTACATGCACCATTGTTACTCTTGCATTCAAATTCATTAGTCTTGGATTATTTAAGGTTCTATTATGAAGTGATATATGTAATATTCATATATGAATTCAACGGGTACGCAATTTATGAAATGGAGGCTATGTAATCATGTGAGGTAACACTTTTAGTAGCGGACTACAATATCCATTTCTTTTGTGGGACTACAATATCCATTTATTTTTGTGCGCCTCTACACTAACACATCAATGCATTATCTTTAAAGTAAATAACCAATGGCACTGAATTATCTGTTTACACGAGAAATACATAGGCTGAGCATTTGATCCCTTTTTTGTGAACGCGCCTCTACACCCGTACGATTGGCCGCTCCCGTGTGAACATCCAAGTTATCGGCGCATCATCCAGAGTTATTGTCTTTTTTTCTGGGGTGGACTTCACACCAGTTATTAACTGCTGACGCGTGCCCCGTGTACACAGTCTCGCATGACCTTCCTGCTAGCACGGTCCAAAATTAGTTGAAACTGGATATGCACAATCCCGTGGGCGGCAAAATCTCCTGCCTCCTTCTAAAATTTCTGCCACCTAGTCTTTAGCATGGGAAATTCCCCTTTTGTCCTTGGTGCACGAAGAACAACAGTTACAATACCGCCCTCATCTACATAATAGGTCGGGGCTGCTTTGGTAACTTCCGGTTCCCCCCACCACACGGCACCCCCATTTCCTCCCGCTCCCACAAAAACGACTAACTCCACAGCACCAGAGCATCTTACATCATGCCATCTGTACTTCGTCGGCCTTTCTACCCCTCCCCTCTCGAAACCCTAGACTGCTCATCCACCGGCGTACCAGAGCCCATTCACTGCCAGCGGTGTCCACCTCGCCGGATCTGCTTCTGCGGCCGCATCTACCCCTCCCACCTCCACTAGAAACAAGTAGACTGCTCATCCACCACTGTACCACAGCCCATTCAGCGTCGGCCTTGTCCATGGCGCCGGATCTACTTCGCCGGTACTCTCGTCAACCGCAGCGCATCTGCAACAGTTCATTCGTACTCCCCATCGGAGACGCTTCGTCCATACCCCCCAAAGCCGCCCCACCGACGGCCCTGTCGACGGCCTCTAATCCTCTTCACCGACACCTTCCTCAACCCTACCGGAGCCGCTTCGCCGACATCATCGTCAACCCTACCGGAGTAGCTTCGCCTATGCCATTCTCAACCCTACCGGGGCCGCTTTGCCAACTCACAAGTCCACGGCCTCAGATCCGCTTTGTCGCACCCTCATCTAACCTACCGGAGCAGCTTCTGACGCCCGTCCACGGCCACAGATCCGCATCATCGACACCATCCTTAACCCAACCACCGAAGCAGCTTTACCGACGCCCTCGTCCATAGCCACAGACCCGCTTCGCCCACACCATAGTCCACCCTACCGGAGCCGCTCCACAAACAACCTACTCGACGGTTCTAGATCTCCTTACCAGACCCCGACAGCCAACGCAGCGTCATCACCCTTGATGTTTATAACCTGATTCCCATCATCTGGCATGATGCCAAGCACCCGCCACAGCCTAGGTACTTGTCACCTTTAAACCCGTCCAACATCACCTGCCCGATGTACTTCAAATATACTAACAGGTCGCTGTTACCTGTTATGCAGCTGGCAAAAACTACAAGGACGATGTTTCTTCTGGATCTAACAGCTTGGCCAACCAAGATCCTGGACTGAGGCATTGCTATGATCTTGTAAGTGCGCCTCTCTCTTGTATTGTTGTGTGCCTGCCAACGTGCTTTGCTAGGATTTTCGACCAGTAATCCGTTTGTGCAAACAATGATTTCTACTACTGGCTGCTAAATTAGATATGTAGATGTCATAGATGATACTACCTCATACCTTCGTTCCTAAATATAAGTCTTTCTAGAGATTCAACTATAGGCTACATACGGAGAAAAATGAGTGAATCTACACTCAAAAATGCATCTGTATACATCTGTATGTGGCCCATACTGGAATCTCTACAAAGACATATATTTAGGAACAGAGGTAGTACATTACACAAAATCGTAGGTGGCATGTAGGAATTCCAGTGCACTACATTAGGCTCCCTTAGAGTGTTTGCTTGTTGATAATTCTCCAACGTATCTATAATTTTTTATTGTTCCATGCTATATTATATCCTATTTTGGACATTACTAGGCGTGTCGAGCATTGGTCGCAACCTAGAAGTCGCCCGAGAGCTCAAAAGTTCCAAATGCCAAAAATCTATCAATCTTCTAAAAAGAAAATCTATCGACATGCGAAAATTACCGCTACTAGTTTCTGTGCTGAAAAGTCAGAATGACCGCACAAAAGAGCCCGTGCGTTGCAACGGGAGAGAAAACATAACACACGCTCTTAACTCAACAACCATCACTCAATACCACAATAGGTCCATCTCTTTTATTTTTCTGAGGCATCATATTTGTGTTGCTGCTTATCCTCCTTCTCACCCTCGCCGGCGATGGCCTCGGTGTTCACACAAAACAACAAAAAATGTGTGTTGAATATGGTTAATCCTAAGGCGTCTCTCTCCTCCCTCTCCCTCTCTCCCTCTCTCTCTCTCTCTCTCGCTCGCTCGCTCGCTTTCTCCCACTCTCGCAATGAGAAATCTGTTGTTTTCCCCTATGAAATTTTTCAGAGGTATGCATGTGTAGTTACCAATATTTTCTTTTCCGTATATGGTTATAGTCGGGTGTTTAATTCGTTTTAACTTAAAACAGGACTGCGGGTTGAATTCTCTGAAATAGAGGGACTTTTCTGAAAAATGCCATGACGGACGAAAGAAACCCAATTTTCTTTATTATTAGGTAAAGATTGGGCTTTATTATACACTTTTATATTATTTTGGGACTAGCCTATTAACCGGAGGCCCAGCCCAGAATTGCTGTTTTTTGCATATTTTAGGGTTTCGCAGAAAAAGAATATCAAACGGAGTCCAAACGGAATGAAACCTTCGGGAACGTGATTTTCGGAACGAACATGATCCAGAGGACTTGGACCCTACGTCAAGCAACCAACGAGGAAGGCACGAGGTAGGGGGCACGCCTACCCCGCAAGCGCGCCATCCACCCTCGTGGGGCCCATGTTGCTCCACCGACGTACTCCTTCCTCCTATATATACCTATGTACCCCCAAACTACCAGATACGAAGCCAAAACCCTAATTCCACCACCGTAACTTTCTGTATCCACGAGATCACATCTTGGGGCCTTTTCCGGAGCTCCGCCGGAGGGGGTATCGATCACGGAGGGCTTCTACATCAACACCATAGCCTCTCCGATGAAGTTTGAGTAGTTTACTTCAGACCTACGGGTCCATACTTATTAGCTAGATGGCTTCTTCTCTCTTTTTGTATCTCAATACAAAGTTCTCCCCCTCTCTTGTGGAGATCTATTCGATGTAATCTTCTTTTGCGGTGTGTTTGTTGACACCGATGAATTATGGGTTTACGATCAAGTTTATCTATGAACAATATTTGAATCTTCTCTGAATTCTTTTATGTATGATTGGTTATCTTTGCAAGTCTCTTCGAATTATCAGTTTGGTTTGGCCTACTAGATTAATCTTTCTTGCAATGGGAGAAGTGCTTAGCTTTGGGTTCAATCTTGCGGTGTCCTTTCCCAGTGACAGTAGGGGCAGCAAGGCACGTATTGTATTGTTGCCATCGAGGATAACAAGATGGGGTTTATATCATATTGCATGAGTTTATCCCTCTACATCATTTCATCTTGCTTAAAGCGTTACTCTGTTCTCTTGAACTTAATATTCTAGATGCATGCTGGGTAGCGGTCGATGTGTGGAGTAATAGTAGTAGATGCAGGCAGGAGTCGGTCTACTTGTCTCGGACGTGATGCCTATATACATGATCATACCTAGATATTCTCATAACTATGCTCAATTCTGTCAATTGCTCAACAGTAATTTGTTCACCCACCATAATACTTATGCTCTCGAGAGAAGCCTCTAGTGAAACCTAATGCCCCCGGGTCGATTTTCCATCATATAAATCTTCCAATACTTAGTTATTTCCTTTGCCATTTATTTTGCTTGTATCTTTATTTCTCTTTATCATAAAGATACCAAAAATATTATCTTATCATATCTAGCAGATCTCACTCTCGTAGGTGATCGTGAAGGGATTGACAACCCCTTTATCGCGTTGGTTGCGAGGAGTTTATTTGTTTTTGTAGGTGCGAGGGACTCGTGCGTGGCCTCCTACTGGATTGATACCTTGGTTCTCAAAAACAGAGGGAAATACTTACGCTGCTCTACTGCATCACCCTTTCCTCTTCAAGGAAAAACCAATGCAGTGCTCAAGAGGTAGCAAGAAGGATTTCTGGCGCCGTTGCCGGGGAGTCTACGCAAAAGTCATAATACTAAGTACCCATCACAAATCCTTATCTCCCGCATTACATTATTTTCCATTTGCCTCTCGTTTTCCTCTCCCCACTTCACCCTTGCTATTTTATTCGCCCTCTCTCTCTCTCCATCCTCCCTCTCTTTCTCTATTTGCCTCTTTTTGCCCGTTTCTTGTTTGCTTGTGTGTCGGATTGCTTGCTTGTCGCGATGGCTCAAGATAATACCAAATTATGTGAATGTACCAATACCAACAATAATGATTTTATTAGCACTCCGATTGCTCCTCTTACCGATGCTGAATCTTGTGAAATTAATGCTACTTTGCTGAATCTTGTCATGAAAGATCCGTTTTCCGGCCTTCCTAGTGAAGATGCCGCTACCCATCTAAACAACTTCGTTGATTTGTGCGATATGCAAAAGAAGAAAGATGTGGACAATGATATTGTTAAGTTGAAGCTATTTCCTTTTTCGCTTAGAGATCATGCTAAAGCTTGGTTTTCGTCTTTACCTAAAAATAGTACTGATTCGTGGAATAAGTGCAAAGATGCTTTTATCTCTAAGTATTTTCCTCCCACTAAGATCATCTCTCTTAGAAATGATATTATGAATTTTAAGCAACTTGATCATGAACATGTTGCACAAGCTTGGGATAGGATGAAATAAATGATACGTAATTGCCCTACACATGGTTTGAATTTGTGGATGATTATACAAAAAATTTATGCCAAATTGAATTTTGCTTCTAGAAATATTTTAGATTCGGCCGCGGGAGGCACTTTTATGGAAATCACTTTAGAAGAAGCTACTAAATCCTAGATAATATTATGGTTAATTATTCTCAATGGCACACTGAAAGATCTACTAATAGGAAAGTGCATGCGATAGAAGAAATTAATGTTTTGAGTGGTAAGATGGATGAACTTATGAAATTATTTGCTAATAAAAGTGTTTCTTCTGATCCTAGTGATATGCCTTTGTCTAATTTGATTGAGAATAATAATGAATCTTTGGATGTGAATTTTGTTGGTAGGAATAAGTTTGGTAACAACACGTATAGAGGAAACTTTAATCCTAGGACGTATCCTAGTAATTCCTCTAATAATTATGGTAATTCCTACAACAATTCTTATGGAAATTTTAATAACACACCCTCTGATTTTGAATCTAATATTAAATAATTTATTGCCTCGCAAAAGAATTTCAATGCTTTGATTGAAGAAAAATTGCTTAAGATTGATGAGTTGGCTAGGAACGTTGATAGAATTTCTCTTGATGTTGATTCTTTGAAACTTAGATCTATTCCTCCTAAGCATGATATCAATGAGTCTCTCAAAGCCATGAGAATTTCCATTGATGAGTGCAAAGAAAGAACCGCTAGGATGCGTGCTAAGAAAGATTGCTTTATAAAAGCGTGTTCTTCTAGTTTCCATGATAATAAAGATGAAGATCTAAAAGTTATTGATGTGTCCCCTATTAAATCTTTGTTTTGTAATATGAATCTTGATAATGATAGGACTGAATATGATCCACCTTTACATAGAAGGCGTTCCAAAAATTCGGAGTCTTTAGATCTTGATGCTAAAATTGTTAAAAGTGGGATTGAAGAAGTCAAAACTTTAAATATTAATGAACCCACTATTTTGGATTTCAAGGAATTTAATTATGATAATTGCTCTTTGATAGATTGTATTTCCTTGTTGCAATCCGTGCTAAATTCTCCTCATGCTTATAGTCAAAATAAAGCCTTTACCAAACATATCGTTGATGCTTTGATGCAATCTTATGAAGAAAAACTTGAGTTGGAAGTTTCTATCCCTAGAAAACTTTATGATGAGTGGGAACCTACTATTAAAATTAAGATTAAAGATCATGAATGCTATGCTTTGTGTGATTTGGGTGCTAGTGTTTCCACGATTCCAAAGACTTTGTGTGATTTGCTAGGTTTCCGTGATTTTGATGATTGCTCTTTAAACTTGCACCTTGCGGATTCCACTATTAAGAAACCTATGGGAAGAATTAATGATGTTCTTATTGTCGCAAATAGGAATCATGTGCCCGTGGATTTTATTGTTCTTGACATAGATTGCAATCCTTCATGTCCTATTATTCTTGGTAGACCTTTCCTTATAACGATTGGTGCAATTATTGATATGAAGGAAGGGAATATTAGATTCCAATTTCTGTTAAGGAAAGTCATGAAACACTTCCCTAGAAAGAAAATTGAATTACCTTATGAAGCTATTATGAGAGCCATTTATGGATTGCCTTCCAAAGATGGCAATACCTAGATCTATCTTCGCTTTTATGCCTAGCTAGGGGCGTTAAACGATAGCGCTTGTTGGGAGGCAACCCAATTTTATTTTTATTCCTTGATTTTTGCTCCTGTTTAGTAATAAATAATTTACCTAGCCTCTGTTTTGGTTGTGTTTTTTTGTGTTTAATTAGTGTTTGTGCCAAGTAGAACCATTGGGAAGACTTGGGGAAAGTCTTTCTAATCTTGCTGTAAAAAACAAAAACTTTAGCGCTCACGAGAACTGCTGCCATTTTTATTTGGAAAGCTCTATTTAGTTAATTATTTTTGAAGATGATTAACAGATAAATTCCTCACGTCCATAAATTTATTTTAGAATTTTTGGGGTTCCGGATCTTGCGTTAGCTACAGGTTACTACAGACTGTTCTGTTTTTGACAGATTCTGTTTTTCGCGTGTTGTTTGCTTATTTTGATGAATCTATGGCTAGTAAAATAGTTTATAAACCATAGAGAAGTCGGAATAAAGTAGGTTTAACACCAATATAAATAAATAATTAGTTCATTACATTACCTTGAAGTGGTGTTTTGTTTTCTTTCGCTAACAGAGCTCACGAGATTTTCTACTTTAAGTTTTGTGTTGTGAAGTTTTCAAGTTTTGGGTAAAGATTTGATGGATTATGGAACAAGGAGTGGCAAGAGCCTAATCTTGGGGATGCCCATGGCACCCCCAAGATAATCTAAGGACGACTAAAAGCCAAAGCTTGGAGATGCCCTAGAAGGCATCCCCTCTTTCGTCTACTTCTATTGGTAACTTTACTTGGAGCTATATTTTTATTTACCACATGATATGTGTTTTGCTTGGAGCGTCGTGCATTATTTGAGTCTTTATTTTTTATTTTTACACAATCATCCTTGCTGCACACACCTTTTTGAGAGAGACACTCGTGATTCGGAAATTGTTAGAATACTCTATGTGCTTCACTTATATCTTTTGAGTTATATAGTTTTTGCTCTAGTGCTTCACTTATATCTTTTAGAGCATGTTGGTAGACTTGTTTTATAGAAACCATTGTTCTCTCATGCTTCACTTAGATTATTTTGAGAGTCCTACAAAACATCATGGTAATTTGCTTTAATTATGTTAGGATTCAAGATTATAATAAAATTTTCTTATGAGTGTGTTGAATACTATGAGAAGTTTGAAACTTGATAATTGTTTTGAGATATGGAGATGGTGATATTAGAGTCGTGCTAGTTGAGTAGTTTTGAATTTGAGAAATGCTTGTGTTGAAGTTTGTGATTCCCGTAGCATGCACGTATGGTGAACCGTTATATTAAGAAGTCGGAGCATGATGTATTTATTGATTATCCTCCTTATGAGTGGCGGTCGGGGACGAGCGATGGTCTTTTCCTACCAATCTATCCCCCTAGGAGCATGTGTGTAGTACTTTTCTTCGATAACTAATAGATTTTTTCAATAAGTATGTGAGTTCTTTATGACTAATGGTGAGTCCATGGATTATACGCACTGTCACCCTTCCACCATTGCTAGCCTCTCTAATATCGCGCACCTTTCGCCGGTATCATAAACCCACCATATACCTTCCTCAAAACAGCCACCATACCTACCTATCATGGCATTTCCATAGCCATTCCGAGATATATTGACATGCAACTTTCCACTGTTCCGTTTACTATGACACACTCCATCATTGTCATATTGCTTTGCATGATCATGTAGTTGACATTTTAGTTGTGGCAAAGCCACCGTTCATAATTCTTTCATATAAGTCACTCATGCATCATTGCTATCCCGGTACACCATCGGAGGCATTCATATAGAGTCATACTTTGTTCTAGTATCGAGTTGTAATCATTGAGTTGTAAATAAATAGAAGTGTGATGATCATCATTCATAGAGTATTGTCCCAAAAAAAAGAAAGGCCAAATAAAGAAAGGCCCAAAAAAGAATAAAAAGGGGCAATACTACTATCCTTTTTTCCACACTTGTGCTTCAAAGTATCACCATGATCTTCATGATAGAGAGTCTCTTATGTTATCACTTTCATATACTAGTGGTATAGAACTTAGCTTGTATACTCCAACGATGGGCTTCCTCAAAATGCCCTAGGTCTTCGTGAGCAAGGAAGTTGGATGCACAACCACTTAGTTTCTTTTCAAGCTTTCATATACTTATAGCTCTAGTGCATCAGTTGCATGGCAATCCCTACTCACTCACATTGATATCTATTGATGGGCATTTCCATAGCCCGTTGATACGCCTAGTTGATGTGAGACTATCTTCTCCCTTTTTGTCTTCTCCACAACCACCATTCTATTCCACCTATAGTGCTATGTCCATGGCTCACGCTCATGTATTGTGTGAAGATTGAAAAAGTTTGAGAACACCAAAAGTATGAAACAATTGCTTGGCTTGTCATCGGGGTTGTGCATGATTTTAATACTTTGTGTGGTGAAGATGGAGCATAGCCAGACTATATGATTTTGTAGGGATAACTTTCTTTGGCCATGTTATTTTGAAGAGACATAATTGCTTAGTTAGTATGCTTGAAGTATTATTATTTCTATGTCAATATTAAACTTTTGTCTTGAATCTTTCGGATCTGAATATTCATGCCACAATTAAGAGAATTACATTGAAATTATGCAAAGTAGCATTCCACATCAAAAATTCTATTTTTATCATTTACCTACTCGAGGACGAGCAGGAATTAAGCTTGGGGGTGCTTGATATGTCTCCAACGTATCTATAATTTTTTTATTGTTCCATGCTATATTATATCCTATTTTGGACATTATTGGGCTTTATTATACACTTTTATATTATTTTTGGGACTAAGCTATTAACCGGAGGCCCAGCCCAGAATTGTTTTTTTTTTTGCCTATTTTAGGGTTTCGCAGAAAAAGAATATCAAGCGGAGTCCAAACGGAACGAAACCTTCGGGAACGTGATTTTCGGAACGAACATCATCCAGAGGACTTGGACCCCATGTCAAGCAACCAACGAGGAAGGCATGAGGTAGGGGGCACGCCTACCCCCCCCCCCCAGGCGCGCCCTCCACCCTCCTGGGGCCCATGTTGCTCCACCGACGTACTCCTCCCTCCTATATATACCTACGTACCCCCAAACTACCAGATACGGAGCCAAAACCCTAATTCCACCACCGTAACTTTCTGTATCCACGAGATCCCATCTTGGGGCCTTTTTCGGAGCTCCGTCGGAGGGGGTATCGATCACAAAGGGCTTCTACATCAACACCATAGCCTCTCCGATGAAGTGTGAGTACTTTACTTCAGACCTACGGGTCCATAGTTACTAGCTAGATGGCTTCTTATCTCTTTTTGGATCTCAATACAAAGTCCTCCCCCTCTCTTGTGGAGATCTATTCGATGTAATCTTCTTTTGCGGTGTGTTTGTTGAGACCGATGAATTGTAGGTTTATGATCAAGTTTGTCTATGAACAATATTTGAATCTTCTCTGAATTCTTTTATGTATGATTGGTTATCTTTGCAAGTCTCTTCGAATTATCAGTTTGGTTTGGCCTACTAGATTGATCTTTCTTGCAATGGGAGAAGTGCTTAGCTTCGGGTTCAATCTTGCGGTGTCCTTTCCAAGTGACAGTAGGGGCAGCAAGGCATGTATTGTACTGTTGCCATCAGGATAACAAGATGGGGTTTATATCATATTGCATGAGTTTATCCCTCTACTCATGTCATCTTGCTTAGAGCGTTACTCTATTCTCTTGGACTTAATACTCTAGATGCATGCTGGATAGCGGTCGATGTGTGGAGTAATAGTAGTAGATGCAGGCAGGAGTCGGTCTACTTGTCTCGGATGTGATGCCTATATACATGATCATACCTAGATATTCTCATAACTATGCTCAATTATGTCAATTGCTCAACAGTAATTTGTTCACCCACCGTAATACTTATGCTCTCGAGAGAAGCCTCTAGTGAAACCTATGGCCCCCAGGTCTATTTTCCATCATATAAATCTTCCAATACTTAGTTATTTCCTTTGCCATTTATTTTACTTGTATCTTTATTTATCTTTATCATAAAAATACCAAAAATATTATCTTATCATATCTATCAGATCTCACTCTCGTAGGTGACCGTGAATGGATTGACAACCCCTTTATCGCGTTGGTTGCGAGGAGTTTATTTATTTGTGTAGGTGCGAGGGACTCGTGCGTGGCCTCCTACTGGATTGATACCTTGGTTCTCAAAAACTGAGGGAAATACTTACGCTGCTCTACTGCATCACCATTTCCTCTTCAAGGGAAAACCAACGCAGTGCTCAAGAGGTAGCACTTGTCCAGCACACAAAGTCATGGCTAGTTTATGCTACGCACACAATCATTAATTGGTGGTTTAAATATGCGCAAGGCATATGCAATGTATTATCATTTAGAAATGTCTGAAATTAGCCGTGTCAACTTGCAGATAGGGTTACACAATGAAAAAGTACAAGATGTATGTGGCAATTTCATGGAACATCGCAAAAAAGAAGAGGCGGCGGTGAGCCTATATAGTGTGCTATGGTAGGTCACTCCTCCATTGCAATCATCGTGACATGTTATTTTGTAACATCCCAAATTTTCAATTTGGAATGTTATACACTAGATCATCATTGCATATCATATTTATTGCATTTTGGTTGATCCTAGAAATTTCACGCAACTCAAGGACCCACGGAGAGAGTTGGGGATTTCGTTATTTTCATATTTGAGTTCTCTCAAATTTTGAAAATAGGATCATTTGATTTTATTTATTTTATCTTCAATTATTTCTATTATAAAAATTATGAGAGAGGGAATAAAATGACTTTCCCAAAATAAAGAAATATTGGGGATTTAATAAAAAAATCAAATAAGATTTTATTTGGTTTTATTTGCTATTTTATTTGAATTTAGGAAAAATGCGTGTTTTCAACATTTTATTTAGGCCCCAAATAAATGTTCATCCTGTGCGGCTTGATTTTATAAGCCGGGGAAAATTTATTTCGGGATTTTTGGAGTCCGTTTAGTAGTCCTTTTGTTTTTTTTTCCGAACGTAAGTATTTAAAAAAAATCCGAACCAATCGTGGGCCGTAACCGGCCAGGACTCCGCCGGGCCAGGACTTTATAAGCCGCCGCCCCGGGGCCCGAGCCAGCCCAGCCCGCACCCCAAACCCTAGCCGCGCCCGATACGCGCCGTCCCGCCGCCCGCGCCGCCGCCCGATCCGCGGCGCGCCGCCGCCCGCCGCCGCCGCCTGCCGGACTCGCCGCCCGAGGTTTACCTCGATCCCGCCACCGTTTTTATTAGAAAAACCGTTCGGTTTTTCCGTCGGTTTTCGTCGGTTTTTTTAGTTTCGTTTTTTTCTTTAGATCGGTTTTTTTTCTGGTTTAGCCTAATTAGCGAGCGTTCGCACGTTCGTTCATTTTAACGAACGTGTTCTTCGTTTAGATTCAGTTAACGAACGTTCGTTCGTTAAACTGTTCGTCGTTTTTCTTTTTCTCAGATTAAATCCGTGATTTTTCTGATCGCGATTTCTGATCCGATTTTCGTTTTAGTCTAACTTTTCGCTCGTTTATCGAAATCAGGCGATTCAAGCGCCTGGAGTTTCGTCTCGAAAACCTCTTTCCGTTTAACCAACTCAAACAAGTTTTTGCCACTGTAAAAATTGCCTTAGATCCAGAATAGTAAACGAAGCCTGTTTCTTTTGCCTTTTGTCTTTCGTTGCTTCGTTCGATTTGATTCTTTTTGCCAACCGGAGTTCTTAAGTTGAACTTTCTGGTTAGATCTCTTATTTGAGTTTTACTCGTGCATTAGTTGAGTACTTATTGTATGCTTGTTTGTTTGCGATAGAGTACCCGGAGTGCGCCGCTTGCTACTTCGAATCGCTAGGTTTCGCGGATCATCAGCAAGGCAAGTAACACTTTGATCATACCTTCTACTACCCAGTTTATTGCATTAGATCAATCCTCACACATTGCATGATTAGTATCTAATTAAATTGTGGGTTTGAGAAGTAGTTGAGGTAGTACCTATTACCTGTTTATTATCAAACCTTTGGGAGTTACTTCTACGTTTGCTTATTATGCCATGCTATGCTAGTAGACGTGGATTGGGTGAGTGTATCCATGACAGATGTGAGATTGTTAATTAATGGTTTATTTAAGGTGGCAACTTAAACACACATCTGGGTGGATTGAGGTACCTGGGTATTCCAGGATTGTCTGTTTTCTTTTGGACCGCCACCCAGGCTCAAAGGGATCATGAAATTATTCATGCTAGAAACTTCTGTGTGCAGCCACAAGCTATTATGGGCTCTAGCATAGTTGACTAAGTCGTGCGAACTCTTACAGTGGTAGACTAGCAGATGTAGGTGGTACGGTCTACCCATCGTAAGGTGCTAGCGCTTTTGAAAGACTATGACTCGGTCATCCGTTTCTCAAACACCATGTAGTGCGAGAAATCCAACGGAGGAGATCGAGTCTTGTGGGGAAAAGTGCGCAAACCTCTGCAGAGTGTATAAACTAATCATGGTTAGCCATGTCCCCGGTTATGGACATCTTGAGTATCTAGTACCTGGATTATCATGTGAATCTCAACATGGTACTATAAAATTAATTTTGATGGGTTTTGTTTAATGATGATGCTTAATTGGGATTGAGAATGCTGTCAACCATTCTCAATGTTTAACAACCACCATGATAGTTAAATAAATTTATTCCTTTGCTGTAGGGAAAAATTGGCTTTACGCAAAACTATAACCATAGAGCTTTCCACCAGCCAAATATGCATATAGAATAGTTGTTTCATTCCATTACTCTCTATGTGTTACATTGCCAGCATATTCCATGTGCTGACCCGTTTCGGGCTGCAACGTTAATGTTGCGGACTTTTCAGACGACGATTAAGGAGTTTTAGGTCGTGGTTCTATACTCAGTGATGCCGTTGGAGTTGATGGACTCACTTATCTTCCAAGCCTTCCGCTGTTATCGTTATTAGATGGCCTTAAGCCATATTTATTGTAATAAGTTCTCTTTTGAGACACTCGATGTAATAAGTGTGTGATTGCTACTCTGCTATAAATCCTTCAAGTACTGTGTGGTGTCAGCATTACTGATCCAAGGATGACACCGGAGCACAGAGATTGGACCGTTTGAGGTCTGGTCGCTACATATTTGTATGTCGGTCCTATTAGCCAAGTTTCTTAGGGACAGTTATTACGAGTTATCCTAAGAAAATAAACACCTGTGAATGTAAGCTCCAGGTAATAAGCCAACCAGTTCTTTTCATTGCCTTCCTTTTTCAGCTTATCTTTGGTATGATCAGTGAAAAGTCTAGATTGCATTATATTTTGTCATTTTGCTGCCCATATGAAAATTAATTTGACTTGCAAACATCATAAATTGAACCCAGTGCAGTAATTAATATGATAGGAAAACAAACCATCACTATTTGTTCAAAATGCAAATACAAAGATACCATCTACTTGGCACAATATACTTTGGTCAATGTCTTCCATAGAGATCCCATTGCCTAATTTAAACAAAGAACACATGACCCACATTTAAATGAAGAACAATTATTTATTGAAATTCAATGGTCCAAGTGGCTGGTTATTATCATATAGCAGCACCACCTGAAAGCATCATATAGCAGCAGTAGCTCATAGCAACTCATCATACAGCAGCAGCAGCAGTGTGCAATTCATCATATACCAGCAGCAGCTCATAGCAATTCATCATATAGCAGTAGGAGTAGCTCATAGCAATTCATCATATAGCAGCAACAGGAGCAGCTCATAGGAATTCATCATATAGCAGCAGCAGGAGTAGCTTATAGCAAACATCATATATCAGCACCAGCTCATAGCAATTCATCATATATCAGCAACATCTCATAGCAATTCATCATATAGCAGCAGCAGGAGCAGCTCATAGCAATGCATCATATAGCAGCAGCAAAAGCAGGTCATAGCAATTCATCGTATAGTGGATCGGAATGAAAATTTGGCAAAAAATCAGAGGAGATTCTCACCTTGTTGGATGGGCTCATCCTTAAGAGCACCTCAAGGCCATGGCCTAGGAGGAGGGGAGGGGAATAAGGTGCCTTCTGCCACAGTGTGGCATCAGCCATAGTTGTGATGCGCCCGCCGGAGTAGTGCGTTGGATAGACCATAGTGGAGCAGCTGCTTGAGACCATGAGAATGAGGGGCGACGCCAGAGGGAGGAGCAGCCGGGGAGATTTGGCCCTACCCGCTGGCCATGTAGCCTAGCTGGACAAAGCATAGTCGAGGACCAGGCCAGATGGGACCAGTGACGACGGCTCGTTGGAGGAACCCTAGCGCTGCAGGCAGGGGATCAAGGTAGAGGGAAAGGGGAGACGAGATGCAAGCGGGTAGGGCAACGAACGCTTGCATGTTTGTTTTTTACTTGAGGGTCAGGTGTGACGCGGGTGTGATCAGTTGCATTTTGAGTGTAATATAGGCAGACAACAGAGTCATTTCACTATTCCCCTTCCTTTCAATTTTTAGTGAGCTTCTACCCGAGACACCCCCCTCCAAAGCGAAATAAGTTAAGCCCAGTCCCATAACTCAAAAATGACTTCTTTACATCTTTTATGATTTATTTTGACAATAAGCTCTGAAAAGGCAGAATAGAACTAGCCCTTAACATGCAATTCAATTGTGCGTGCAATGATGAATCACTCCTGCCTGCTATAGTGTACATTTAGGCATCATCATACATGACATAACCTAATACATGTGCATTCCATTGTAGAATCTAGAATATGCAATGTTTATGTTAGTTCATACATTGCACATAATGTTTAAATGCCCCTTAAATCTGGTCAGTCAAGTGATGGCCTTTAAGCCTCCTTCTTTGCTTCTTTTCTTGATACTCCCTCCTTCCATTTATATAGGGCCTAATGTGTTTTTCAAGACCGCCTTTGACAATTGATAAGACTAATAACACATGAGATGTATAATGTGAAAATTATATCATTGGAAGCTCCTTTCACGCATGAATTTGACGGCATGCTTTGTGTAACTTGCATGTCATATATTATTGCTATAACACTTGGTCAAAGTTAGCCTCGAAAAACGATTAGGCCCTATATAGATGGAAGGAGGGAGTATGTAAGATTTTCTCATAGATCTATTCAATTGCTTGTTTGCATCAGCCAGACATACCAGGACTGTTTGCTTTGATTACTTGTTGTTCTTGACCTAACACTCTAACAGAGCTTGTCAACGATTTAAACACTAAGGGCTGCTGTAGTGGGGGCTTGTCTAACTCATAGGTGACATAAAGGTTTGGCTGTACACTAAAATAGGCTCTCCAAGAGTACCTGGAGATCCAGTTCGAAGGTATGCCTAGTTTTTACATAGTGCACACATAGAAAATGCTCATTTCATTGTGTGCAAGTGCAAGAGATGTGGCATGTTTCATTATGTGGTGTTGTTTTGTTATAATCTCATCCTTTTGTGTTGTTCACAGGCTGGAAAGTATGCATATTTATCTTCCAAGGGGACGAGTAACTAGTTTGTGTCACCTTGCAGAGGGGGTGCAATGAAGATAAGATTGAGGATTTCCAAGTACAAGATGTTAGGAAGGAGCCTTGCAAGAGAAGTAGGAGCAGCGCTGAGCCTGTTCAACCAGTTAAGGTAAGTCACTGTATCCAACTCAACAGTTCAATTCCTTGTTTGTTTCAGGCATAGTTAATTTGCTCTTTTCAATTGCTTTATTTGTCCTCGGTTAATGAGATGCCTAAACAATGATGCCTGATGTTGGGTACTTGTATAACTATTAGTTGACATAGTTAAAGGCCTTACCATTTAATTACTCTGGTGAAGTGTGCGTGAAGCTTTAAAGTCTATTAACCAACTATTACTGCATGAGGCTCACAATCTAGTTTATACTAGGCTAATGATTGCATAGCTTTGCTTGCTGTAGTAGGTTTGTATGAATCCCTCTGCTGTTCATTATGCTTCCTAAGACTTTAATTGAGCTACAGAATGGCCAACTGCTTGCTTACTTATGCGCAACGTGTTGTCTAAATTTGTAACTTGTCTGTGTTTTAGATTTGGCCCCAACATCATGCTCCTCTGGTGAGCTAAGAGTGATTTCTGTATGCAGGCTGCACAGACTACCATTTTTATAATTTTTAAAATATCACCTGCTTATGCTTCATGACGTGTAACATTATTGTTAGTCCTGTTTTGCCATGTACAAAATAAGCTGTCTTGCTCGCTTCACTATTGTAACTATATTTTTGCCCTAGTCATGTGTACTTACAGAAACATTTCAGGATGCAGTGACATCAACACAAAGATGTGCGAGCAGTGCGGCATGGCCGTTACCGAATGATTATGGATTGGAATTGGAATGTGCTGATGTTCTCGAGCATCAACTAGAGGTGGCAAGACAACATGTTCATGATTCTCAACGTACAATCAACAAGTTGAGACTGGACATGCAGGTATTAGATGCAGGGGTCAAAAAATGAACAAGACACTGAGGTAACCATGAAGGAATTGGGTATTTTGCAGACTGAAATTTGTGCTCTCTGAATCCGGCCAATCCTATTTTCTGAAGAGATTATAGTTCAAATGGTAAGTTCTGTTGATGCGTATCCATGATGTATGAGCTTTATTTGTCCAGTGTATGTAATTTGCTCTTTGTGTACAATTTATTATCACTAGTGCCAAACTATAATGCCCAGTGGGTATATTCGGCTGTAATTTCTTTATTGTATAGTGTAGGATTATTCTACGTTTCTATGCCTTAGTCTTTTTATTGTATAGTGTATGTTTTTAGAGGCGATAGTATAGAGTAGGATAATTCTTGAATATGCTATATCGTTGAAATGGGGGTCAACACGCCCAAACATTTCCTGGACGCCGTACAAACGAACAAACATGTATAGTCAAAGAGGGCCTTAATTGGGCTGGTCAAAATAATATTAAGTGGATCCAAATGATGTGGCCCACCGTAACAACGGCTCTTAGCAGGCCGATAACAGGCCAAAAGCTCGATAGGGCCATATAAATGGAAATGGTCCGCGGTCCTCTAGTATGCCGAAATAGATGTCAATTTTGTCTCAGCCCTTTTACTTTACGGGGCAGTAAGAGGCCGAAAGTGTTATGGGGCAGAGGACCCAATTTGCAAACTAGGCTTTTAATAGGCCGAAAGTCGCGTTGGGCTGAAATGATGCCCTGCGGAAAGTGGGCCCCTAATGGACCTAAAGTCAAAGGCCCAACTATTGTGCGGGCCGTTAACAGGCCGGGAGACAAAAGGGGCTAGGAGTTGTCCCATTTACCGAATGGGCCGAGGACAGGCCTAAAGTCACAGCGGGCTAGAATTGGCCCAACTACAGAATGGGCCGAGAAAAGGCCGAAAGACGTTCCGGGCTGTTAACAGGCTGAACTGACGATGGGCGGCTAACAAGCCGAAAGAAGCTCGGGCCGCAATTGGCCCCAAAGATGTAGTGGGCCATTAACGGGCTAAAACTAACGATGGGCTGGAAATTGTCAAATCTAGAATGGGCCTTTGATGGGCCAATGCTGTGTAACTTGTATGGGCCAGGCTTGTAAAAGGGCCTGACTCAAGTAGGCCGCTAATGGGCCGGCCCGCTTATTTTGACAGGCCCGGCCTTTTCACCAGAATGGGCCTCTGTTGGGTCGTGCCACATGTCGACCTATCATAGGCGCCTCCTGTCCAATGAATGGTTGACATCTGTCCCAACGGTGAGCCAACACGTGTTTCCTCCAGCCAACGACAATTTTACATGCGGAAAATCCTCATTGGTCCGTGTTGTTAACGGGTTATCAGATCCAAAACCGGGCCTGATAGCTTAACGACGACCCGTTACGGTGGATGCCACATGTCGGTCACCCTTGAAGAAAGCACTTCTATGACGCACGATTTATCGTCATGGAAGTGAGCACTTCCGTGATGATAATTTTGGTAATGTCATGGAACACTTCTACGACAACACAGGTATGACTATCTTGATTCTGTCACAAAATCGTCATGGATGTACATGCATGACAGAAAACATGACTTACTATGACAAACACGTATCATAGGTGGTAGGTGGTGGCGCACTTCTATTTTGGTAATGTCATGGAACACTTCTATTTTTTTGTAGTGTCTTTTTGCAATGCGACGTCCCCCTGCCGAACCAGCAAGGGGCCTCCTGGTCCCATAGGTGGCCATGGATATCCCATGACATTGTCCCTACAAAAACATATAGCCTTGCCATGCTCCATCTACTTAACACAAAATATAAATCATGTACACGCCCGAGGTCAGCTGAGCAATTGGTTCATACCTTTTAACGCGCTTCAGCTTTTTCAACCCCCATGCAATACATGAGTGCAAGCCACGGACATAGCACTATGGGTGGAATAGAAT
This sequence comes from Triticum dicoccoides, assembly GCF_002162155.2. Classification (NCBI taxonomy): domain Eukaryota; kingdom Viridiplantae; phylum Streptophyta; class Magnoliopsida; order Poales; family Poaceae; genus Triticum; species Triticum dicoccoides. Next base: position 444,009,337 of record NC_041386.1, read on the forward strand.
TGGTGGTAGATATTAATAAGGGGAAGCCAAAAAATGAAGATAGTCTACATCGACGCGGCTAATCAACGGGTCAATGATGAAAAATTGATGCCCATCGATGCATCGGATGCAATGGATGCCCATCAATTGATGTCAATGAGAGGAGTAGGGATTTCCATGCAACGGATGCACTAAGAGCTATAAGTGTATTTCCATGCAACAGATTCACTAAGAGAGGAGTAGGGATTTCCATGCAACGGATGCAACGAATGCACTAAGAGCTATAAGTGTATTTCAATTGATGTCAATGAGAGGAGTAGGGATTTCCATGCAACAGATGCAAAGAGCTATAAGTGTATGAAAGCTCAAATTGAAAACTATGAAGACCTCCGACATTTGAGCAAGACCATCATCGAATATACAAGCCAAGTTCTATGATGAAAAATTCCCACTAGTATATGAAAGTGACAATGGAGGAGACTCTCTATATGAAAAACATGGTGCTACTTTGAAGCACAAGTGTGGAAAAGGATAGTAACATTTCCCCTTCTCTCTTTTTCTCTCATTTTTTGTTGGGCCCTTTTTTGGACTCTCCTTTTTTTCCTCATTGGGACAATGCTCTAATAATCATGATCATCACACTTCTATTTACTTACAACTCAACATTACAACTCGATAAAATTGAAACATATGACTCTACTAGCAATGTACCCGTGCGTTGCAACAGATCCAAAGTAAAATAATACTTGTTCACAAACTTGAAAGAAAACACTCTAGTTTTGATATGCATATATCACTAAAAATATATTATGTTTCACTCAAAATATATTCCTTAGGCTGTTTTGATGATGTGAGAGAGGGATGTGGTTGGTTTGAAGATACTAAGGGGTTTTCTGAATTGGAGCAGAAAAGTAGGTTGTTGGTGCAAAAAGGCCACAACTTACCTCACAGTCGTTAGATGCAGATCTAATGGCCAAAAATGATGGATGGCAGACACACCATCATCACCAGCCGAGTCTTTTATAGAAGAACAGATATGAATGCCTCTGTTAGTGTACCAGGATGTGCAATGACACTAGCATAATGATACGTCTCCAACATATCTATAATTTTTGATTGTTCCATGCTGTTATATTATCATTCTTGGATGTTTTATAATCATTTTATAGTCATTTTATATCATTTTTTGGTACTAACCTATTGACATAGTGCCAAGTGCCAGTTGCTATTTTTTGCATGTTTTTACATCGCAGAAAATCAATACCAAACGGAGTCCAAATGCAGCGAAACATTACGGAGATTTTTTATGGACTAGAAGACACCTAATGGGCCAAGGCAGCACCTGGGGGTGCTCCGAGGAGAGCATAATGCCCCCCGGACTGCCTCTTTGCTCTATAAATACCCCCAATGTTCCAGAAACCCTAGGGGAGTCGACGAAAAATCAATTCCAGCCGCCGTAGAGTCCAGAACCACCAGATACAATCTAGACACCATCACGGAGGGGTTCACCACTTCCATTGGTGCCTCTCCGATGATGCGTGAGTAGTTCTTTGTAGACCTTCGGGTCCGTAGTTAGTAGCTAGATGGCTTCCTCTCTCTCGTTTGATTCTCAATACAATGGTCTCTTGGAGATCCGTATGATGTAACTCTTTTTGCGGTGTGTTTGTTGGGATCAGATGAACTTTGAGTTTATGATCAGATCTATCTTTTTATATCCATGAAAGTTATTTGAGTTTCTTTGATCTCTTATATGCATGATTTCTTATAGCCTCGTATTTCTTCTCCGATATTTGGGTTTTGTTTGGCCAACTTGATCTATTTATCTTGCAATGGGAAGAGGTGCTTTGTAGTGGGTTCGATCTTACGGTGCTTGATCCCAGTGACAGAAGGGGAACCGACATGTATGTATCGTTGCTACTAAGGATAAAACGATGGGGTCTATCTCTATATAGATAGATCTTGTCTACATCATGTCATTGTTCTTATTGCATTACTCCGTTTCTCCATGAACTTAATACACTAGATGCATGTTGGATAGCGGTCGATGTGTGGAGTAATAGTAGTAGATGCAGGTAGGAGTCGGTCTACTAATCTTGGACTTGATGCCTATGTAAGGATTATTGCCTGGATATCGTCATGATTATTTGAAGTTCTATCAATTTCCCAACAGTAATTTGTTTACCCACCGTTTGCTATTTTTCTCGAGAGAAGCCACTAGTGAAACCTACGACCCCCGGGTCTCTTTCTCATATTATTTGCCTTCACGATCTATTTTATTTGCCTTTTATTTTTAGATCTACTAAACCAAAAATACAAAAACACCTTGCTGCAATTTATTTTATTTGGCTTTCGATCTATCAATATCTACATTTTTATCTCATGTCTGTTTGCCAATTTGTGGCACCGTTACCCGAAAGGGATTGACAACCCCTTTTACACGTGGGTTGCGAGTAGTTGTTATTTGTGTGCAGGTGTTGTTTAGGTTGTGTTGCTTGGTTCTTCTACTGGTTCGATAACCTTGGTTTCACATTTGAGGGAAATACCTGTCGCCATTGTGCCGAATCATCCCTTCCTCTTTGGGGAAATACCGACGTAGCTTCAAGCGACATCACATAACATGTATGATAATGATGAATGTGGCTGAGCCACAAATACTATGTCAGCTATATGATCATGAAAAGTAACATGACAATGATGATGTACTGGAGTATGTCATAGTAACGAAACGACGGAAGTTGCATGGCAATATATCTCGGAATGGCTATGGAAATGCGATGATAGGTAGGTATGGTGGCTCTTTCGATAAAGATATAATGACGCTTATGTGTGATAGAGCGTATCATATCATGGGGTTTGGATGCACTGGCGATATTTGCACCGACTCCCGAGGTGAGAGAGAGCAATGCACGGTACCTAAGAGGATAGCAAATTGTGGAAAAGTGAGAGTGCATATAATCCATGGACTCACATAGTCATAAAGAACTCACATACTTATTGTGAAAGTCTATTAGCCCTCAAAGCAGTACTACAATGCATGCCCCTAGGGGGAAGGTTGGTAGAAGTTAACCATCGCGCGCCCCCGACCTCCACGCAAAGGAAGACACACAATAATAAACCGTGCTCCAATTTCTTAGCATAACTAAAAACTATACGTGCATGCTTCGAGAATCACAAACCTTAACACCAATATCTATACCTACTAATAAAGAGGCTATTGCTTCTTACCACTGTAATTTTTGTCCGTCATATTTTCGTCCGTCTGTTGCTTCATTGCTCTTGTTTCTTCGTACGTCCCCCGTGCCCCCTGAATTGTCACGCGGTCCTTCTGGCTTTTCTGGAAGCTTAACAAATCTAGCCCACTGGAGCCCAGGCCCATGCTGGATATGGGAGAAGGCAAAAAAATATAATCTACAGTGATTGGAGTCGAACTCATGATATATCGATCACTACCAATGACTACATCCAATTGAGCTATCAGTTGGGTTGGGTTTTGAATAGACTTCACGTTAAATAATACCACCTCGCTTTTTACATCCTATTTCACTAATTTAAATATCTGTGCAATCTGAAATCATCAAGCCACCTCAAGAGTCAAGAGAAGGAATTAACGAGCGAGAGAAAATTGATAAAATAAAGAAGGGAGAAAAGCACATCTCGGTGATAGGATGGGGACGAACATCTCGGTGGCGGCCGGCGGCGCGACGGAGACGGACATCCCGGTGGAGGCCGGAGCCACGTTGTTGTTGAACATGGGCCAACAGCCGTGATGCGCGGACAGACGAAGATAGACATCCCGGTGGCGGCCGGAGCCACGCTGTTCTTGAACGTGGGCCACCAGCCGCGATGCGCGGACGGACGAAGACGGACATCCCGGTGGCGGCCGGAGCCACGTCGTTCTTGAACGTGGGCGAACAGCCGCGATGCGTGGGTGCAGTATGTCCACATACATGCTGCTGCTATTTGGTCTGAGCGGCGGATCTGCCTCTGCGCGACCAAGGTGGACATGGAGGAGCCCGGACTGAAGCTGCCACCGAAGCATCCTCGCGTCGTGGCTCCACCAGCTGCTGCTCTGTGCCAATTAAAGTTGCAACGCCGCTCCTCTCTGCACTTGCACCAAGCAGTGCTGCTCTCCCACATCTTTGCTTTTGTTGGTAATATTGGCCTTAGTTGACCATGAAAGGTGCCCGATACAGACCATGATCCACGCAGGAAACTGCTCGTCAACCGGCACTGCCGTGTGGGAGGTCTGCGACGACGTCTTCTGCTACTGCGCTGGCGAGAACATAATCCCCCTAAAGAATACAAGCTTAGGGTGCAATATTAGATGCTCACAACTTTCAGGCTATCTACGTAATTGTTCCTTCTATTTTCCACGCGTTGTCAGTGTTAATTAAGATCTATGTTAGTACATAACTCTTGTTGGTGCACGTTTTGACAACTACGTGTCCCTCCAAATTCCTCAGTTAATACATATATGATAATATTATAATTATTGGTGTTATAATATTATTGGTTCAGAGTCAACTATACATTTACAATATTGACTGAAATAGTATATTTTGAGTTTCATACATGCAAAAATGTTTACAACCTGTAAATGCCTTAAGTAAGTGATAATTGATAACCAAAATTATGCTTCGTAGATCCATCCATCTATGGTAACTATGCAACTATGCATCACTATCATTCGTTTTTAGTAACCCCACAAAAAAATATTTGTTTTCATAGTTTCCAAACTTTTTTGAAAAATGTCATTTTTATCTCGGATATACCTATTTTCATATATTTCTGATTCTTAAAAACACAAAATGAATCAAAAAAGGTTAAGTTTCATATTTAAAATTATTAGCAATGACATCTCTTTTACGTTATTATACATGTTATGACCTGAATATTGGGCTTCCGCCCCGAAACATGCATTATCATTAACCATGGCTAAGGCTCTTCCTTTTAACATGATGTTGCAGGAATTCTTTTTCTCCCGTTGCAACACACTGGATTTTTTCCTAGTTCTTACTAAACCACCATTATTCACTAGTACAACCCACATATTACCATCTCTATATCGCAAAACTATTGTAAGGAATCAAACTTATCATATTCAGTGATCTACATGAAAATTTTACTATATCCCTCTTGAATACCTATCATATCAGGACCAATTTCATAACCCGTACATGCTGCCATTACTATTTACTAAACTCTCAAAAAAAATAAGTGAAGCATGAGACTGCAACTATTTATTTAAAATATATCCACCGCCATGCTCTAAAAGATATAACTCAAGCACTAGAGAAACTGCCTAGCTCAAAAGATATAAGTGAAGCACATAGAGTATTCTAACAAATCACGAATAAATGCATGTCCCTCTCAAAAGGTGTGTGCAGAAAACAATGATTGTGGCAAACTAAAATGCAAACAAAGCAAAGACTCTTGTAATACATGACACTCCAAGCAAAACTCATATCATGTGATGAATAAAAATATGGCTCCAAGTAATATACCAATGGATTGTAGATGAAAGAGGGGATGCTATCTGGGGCATCCCCAATCTTAGATGCTTGGTGGTCCTTAAATATTACCTTGGGGTGCCTTGGGAATCCAAAATCTTAGATTCTTGCCGCTCCTTATTCCTTCATTCATCATGATATCACCCAAAACTTGAAAAACTTTAGCACACAAAACTCAACAGAAACCTCATGAGATCTGTTAGTATAACAAGCAAGTTCTAAACTTTAGGTACTGTTATCAACCCATTCATATTTTATTATTGCATAATACCTACTGTATTCTAACTCCTCCATGACTTATACCCCCCGATATTATCCATAGCATCATTAAAACAAGCAAACTATTCAACAAAAACATTATCTATCAAAAGTAGAACAGTCTGTAATGATCTGAACAAACGCAATACTTCTGTAACTCCAAAAATTCTAATAAATTAGGACAACATGGAAAATTTGTATATCAATAATGTTTAAAAATTCAGAATTTTATCATGTTCTATTGAATTTAAAGAATTCTAGTAGTGGGCGCAAAAGTTTCTATCTTTCCACAGAATCAAGTCAACTATCAACCAAATCACCCCTAAGGCTTTACTTGGCACAAACACTAATTAAAACATAAAAAACAATCATAACAGTAGCATAATTGTGTGAACATACAAAACAAGAAAGAAAACAAGAAAAATAAGATAACTATTGGGTTCCCTCCCAACAAGCGTTATTGTTTTATGCCCCTAGCTAGGCGTAATGCATAGTTTCAAGTATTGTCATCCTTATTGTTCAGCCCATAGGTGGCCCTCATAATCAATTCATATGGCGGCTTAGTTCTCTTTCTAGGAAAGTGTTCCATTCCTTTCTTTAATGGAAACTGGAACCTTATGTTTCCTTCTTTCATATCAGTAATAGGAAAGGCCTACCAAGTATTACATGACAAGACGGATCATGTTCAAAGCACAATGAAATCCACGGGCACATAATTTGTATTAGCAAGAATAAGCACATCATTTATTCTACCCAATGGTTTCTTAATATTTGAATCCGCTAAGTGCAAATTAAGGGAATATTCATCCATATCAACAAGGCCTAGCACATCACATAAAGATTTTGGTATAGTGGAAACGCTAGCACCCAAATCACATAGATAATTATGTTCAGAATATTTAATCTTTACTTTAATAGTAGGTTCCCATTCATCATGCAATTTTCTAGGTATTGAAACCCCCAACTCCAGTTTTTCTTCAAAAGCTTTCATCATAGCTTCTACAATATGTTTAGTAAAAGCTTTATTTTTTCATAAGCATTGGGTGAATTTATCATGGATTGCAACAAGTAAATACACTCAAGTAAATACACTCAAGTAAATAACAACTATCATAATTAAAGCCCTTGTAATCCAAAACAGTAGGCACATCACTAGTTAAAGTCTTGACCTCTCCAAACCCACTTTTATCATTTTTCATTAAGATCATCACCCTCCAAACAATTGGGACGCCTTATAGCTCAAGTTGCCTCATCTCCAGTGCCTTTGTCATCAATTTGTATATTAGTAAATAAAGATACTATGGGTGAGACATCAATCATTTTAATATCTTCATCAAGATTACGGTAGAAATCGGGCAGAATAGCCTTCTCTAGGAATTCTCGCTTAGCTCTCAACCTAGCGGTTCTTTCTTTACTTTCATTAGTGGAGACATAGATAGCTTTAATAGACTCAATAATATCAAGTTAGGTGGCAAAATTTTAGATTTGAGATTTTCCACATCAGAGCAATTCTATCCATGTTCCTAGCCATATCATCAACTTTACTCAATTTTTCTTCTACCATAGCATTAAAAATCTTTTGAGAATTAATGAATTCTTTATATTATTCTCAAGATCAGTAGGAATCCTATTATTATTATAATAATTTCCATAGGAATTACTATAATTATTGGAGGAATTTCTGGGATAGGGTCTAGGATTAAAATTGCCTCTATAAGCATTGTAATTGAAATTATTTCGGGAGACAAAATTCACATCAACGACATCATTATTTTGCTCAACCAAAGTAGATAATGGCACACCATTAGGATCAACATAAGAATTATTACTAGAAACCATTTTCATAAGAGCATCCATTTAATCACTCAACGTAGTAATTTCTTCAACAGAATTTACCTTCTTACTAGTTGGAGCTCTTTCAGCATGTGATATGTCTCCAACGTATCTATAATTCATGAAGTATCCATTCCACGTTCACAACAATTTTGTCTATGTGACACTCTGTTTTGTCTATGTGACACTCTGTTTTGTCTATGTATTCACACATGTATTATGTTTCCGGTTAATACAATTTCAGCATGTGACACTCTGTTTTGTCTATGTATTCACACATGTATTATGTTTCCGGTTAATACAATTCTAGCATGAATAATAAACATTTATCATGATATAAGGAAATAAATAATAACTTTATTATTGCCTTTAGGGCATATTTCCTTCAGTTAGTTGTGTTCTATATGATGTTAGTGTAATCTAGAAACAGTTTTAGCACCTAAATGCCCATTTATAATAGGAATCTCGGTCGTTGGCGGATTTTCCTCTCAGGTTGTGATGAAATTGCATTTTTTGCAATTTTACTGTCTGAGTTGTTCGACTTGAACTTCTCGTAGTGCTAGGTTGAACTTCCGCCAACATTGCCCAAATGGGGCTTGCGATATACCGTGGGAAAGCTATGGACACCAATATCATGACCCAAGTTAAATTTTTGGCAAAACGTAAGCGGTTTAAGAGCAGTTTTGAAAACCGTTTTTTCGTCATACAAAAAACGTGAATTGTATTTTCGATCACATTTCTAAACCGTTTATCAGAATGAGGAAAATAATATGGCGTTGGAAAGCTGCTGTAAAACCGCTCCTGCCACATGTTGAAAGTTTTCTCTAATTTCCTATGGTTAAAGAGTAATTTGGAAAATCATAAAATTTCACAAACCGAACAACCGAGTTTGTATTTTCGATGTCATTTCTAAACGGCTAATCCAATTGAGGAAAATGATATGGCGTTGGAAAGCTTGTGAAAATGCGCTACTTTTTCATATTGAAAGTTTTTTATAATTTTGAACGGTTTAAAAGTAATTTAGAAAACGGTACAAGTTCCGCCGAGTTCGTATTTTCGAGCTAATTTTTTTATGTCCGAATGCAGCAAATGATATGGCGTTGGAAAGCTTGAGGAAATGCGGAACTTTTATGTATAAATTGTTTCTCTCGATTCCTTACTGTTTTAAGTCAATTCTGAAAATAGCTAAAAACGTATTTTCGCCGTAATTTCTACAAACTTTATCAGAATGGGGCAAATAATATACCGTTGAAAAGCTAAGGAAAATGCAAAACTTTTTCATGTTGATGGTTTCCTCTGATTCGTAGCCGTTTTCAAGTAATTTCGAAAACGGCGGGATCATTCGTTTTGCCTTTATCGCAAAACAGATTCTTCGAAAATGCACCGCATAAAGAACCTGAACTTCTCGGCATGTCTACTTGAACTTCACTCTATTTTTCACGTGCTTTTTTTGCCCATAGCTCTCCAACCACTCACCGAAACACTCACCAGAATTGAGCAAGTGATATACCAGTGGAAAGCTGCTGTGAACATGCAACTTTCCCGTGTTGATCATTTTTTCATACTCGTGACGATTTTAAAGGTTTTTCATCTGAAATTCATCCGCTGTAGTAGTTGAACTTCCTGCTGTTTACAGTTGAACTTGTGTGACGTATTTTTGTTTTTAATTTTCTCATCCATTCGTCAGGGTTACACAAATGATATTCCTTTTGTACAAATCTCTCTCACAATAATATTTTTAACTTTCACCAACGAAGGACTTGAACTTATAACAAAAAAACTTTTAGCCTTTGCTTTTTTATTATTTTTTAATACAAAATGCACACCTTGTAGTACATGAACTTCTGGTAGTTATCAACCTGAACTTCTCTCGGTTACATGAAAATATTTGAGTTTTTTTATGAATTTTTAATCTAATTTTCGTAATCCTTTTATATGAATTTTGAAGTGCTCTATTTTTAATAGTTGAACTTCTTGTTATTTTATTTTTGAACTTCTTGTTTTCATTCTTTAATACCGAGGAAAAATCTGAGTTTTCTATAACCATCGAATGTAACACCCCGGATGTAACTTGCCATATTTGTATTCCAACTCTTGTCATTTTCGGCTCTAAGTTATGATATTTCCTCGTGGTTGGGTTTTGTCTTCGTTTTGCATTTTGTTCATGTCATGCATTTCATATCATGCCAGCATGTGCATCTCATTTGCATACTTGTTCGTCTCATGCATCCGAGCATTTTCCCCGTTGTCTCTTTTCGTGTGTGGGTGTAAAACTTTCTCGGAATGGACCGAGATTTGCCAAGCGGCCTTGGTACATCAACAGTAGACCGCCTGTCAAGTTTCGTGCCATTTGGAGTCTGTTTGATACTCCAACGGTTAACTGGGGAACCGTAAAGGCCTCGTGTGTGTTGCAGCCCAACAACCCTCCAAAGTGGCCCAAAACCCATCCAAACCCCATCCATCCTCTCAGCCATTCGATCAAGATCGCGTGGCCGAAAACCGCACTCCATTTGGACACTCCTACCTCCTCCTATCTATAAATATGTCTTCTTCCCCAAATTTTTCGTCCCAAACCCTAGATCCACCCTCCACTGCGCCGCTGGACGTGTCCGCTCCGGTCGGACACGTCCGCCACCGACAACCTCCTCCAATCGCGGCGTGCCACGTCGCCCATGCCCGCGCCCAATTTGCCGCCCTCCTGCGCAGGCCCGCCGGGCCCAGGCGGGGCCCTCC
>NC_041386.1:444020388-444114358 GCF_002162155.2 Triticum dicoccoides
CACCGGCCACCGCCCACCCGCGCGTCGGTCGCCGAGCCGCTCCAGCGCCGCCGCCGCTGCCCAGCTCCACCGCCTCTCCAGTTACCTCTCCGACCGGATCCGGCAGGACCCCTCCTCTCCAGCCACCGCCTTCTCCCCGAGCTCCGGCGAAGACCCCGGCCAACCTCGGTCTCTGCGCTGCCCAGATCTGGATCAGGGCAAACCCTAGGTTGACCCCGGAATATCTCCAAGTCTTTTATTTTTTACATCCTGGAGCACTTTTCATCATGCCATAACTCCACATCCGTAGCTCCGTTTTGGGCGTGCCATATATCAAAATGTTCGTTAGGATGTCCTCTTCATTTTGTTCCATTGCACCATGCTTGTTTGAGTCCATCTTGATGACCTAATGACTGTTGCAAAAGTGCTATAAAATGTTAGTTCCTATTTCTTATCAGATTATGAGCATTTGTCATTTTTGCCATGATTATTGTGTGTTGCATATGGTCATGAGCTCTACATGTGTTTTGGGATATGCCATGCCATCTTTACAGGGGTGTATTTCATGTATTTTTGTGATCAATGTGGTGACTAGCACAAGCATGCAAAGTAGCTCTCGTGATGTTGCTGATTTCAGGGACTTGAATTTCACTAAGTCTTTTCCCTGCTGTTATTTTTATGCCATGTATTCATGTTGCTACAGAGAGATCCATGCCTCTTTTGAGTATGTTCAGTAAGGATGATTTGGGCATATGGTTGTGCTCTATCCATCCATGTCCCTTTTTGCTTTTATGGAGTACCCTAGCATGACTCAATCTTGCTCTACTTTTGCTATAAAATGTTCCTGACAGATTGTTTACGTGTTAATCAATTTTTCCAAGGTTGTTGTAGTTGATACATGCATGCTATGAGCTTGTTCTTGCTTTGGTTAGCTTCTTGAACATGTCTTCTTGCTGGTAGTATGCTTAGCTTGTCATGCAATGACTTGTGTTGAGTGCATCGAGCTCGCAAACATGCCTACGTAACTCTGTTTTTTGCCATGTCCAGTTTTCTGCTAAGTCTGAATCTGTTAACGAAACTTGCTATGTTAACATGTGTGCCATCATGTTTTCTGTGCCCTTTTGGCTTATGGTCAGTAAGGGACTTTTGTTATATGATTTAAGTAGATTCATGCCATGCCTTGTGTTGCTATGTTCTGATCCTGTAGCATGTTGTTATCTTGCTCTAAACATTGCTTCCTGATGTTAATTCCTGACATGATAGTATTTTCACTAAGTCTGTGATGTTGCTATCTTTTGCACTTTTGTCATGCTTTTTTGAACCTGCTATTGTGTGATTTAGCCGTAGCTCAGTGTTCATCTTTGTCAAGCATCTTGAGAAGATCACTGCCATGTGCTTTGTTGCTATGTTGGAGTGCAGTAGCTTAGTTTCTTGTTGCATTCTAGATGGCATCGTGCTGTTAATCGCAGAATTGTGTCATTCTTGTTTTGCTTGCCATTTACAAACCGTGCATCCGATTCCGGTGATCTTTATATCGATTTCGTCCGAAATCAACTCATCTTTCCGGAGGCACTCTTGGTTTGCCAAGTTGAGGCTTGGTTGAATCTTTTCCTTCCGGAGCATGCATATGCATTGCATATCCCATCCCGCATATCATGCCATATTTTGCATCATGTTGCTTGCGCATTACACCGTGGTTGATTGTTGTTTCCTTTGCTTGTGTTCTTACCTTGGGTAGAGCCGGGAGACGAGTAAGTGATCGAGGAACCCGTTGAGTACGCTTACGAGGATCAAGCTTACGTCAACTCGGAGAACTTTGCAGGCAAGATGACCATACCCTCGAAATCACTTCTATCTTTGCTTGCTAGTTGCTCGCTCTATTGCTATGCCGCGATACCTACCACATGCTTTATCATGCCTCCCATATTGCCATGTCAAGTATCTAACCCACCTTGTCCTAGCAAACCGTTGTTTGGCTATGTTACCGCTTTGCTCAACCCCTCTTATAGCGTTGCTAGTTGCAGGTGAAGATGGAGTTTGTTCCTTGTTGGAACATGTTTATTGTTGGGATATCATTATTATATCTTGTTTACTTAATGCACCTATATAGTTGGTAAAGGATGGAAGGATCGGCCTTATGCCTGGTGTTTTGTTCCACTCTTGCCGCCTTAGTTTTCGTCATACCGGTGTTATGTCCCTTGATTTTGCGTTCCTTACGCAGTTGGGTTATAATGGGAACCCCTTGACAGTTCGCCTTGAATAAAACTCCTCCAACAAGGCCCAACCTCGGTTTTACCATTTGCCACCTAAGCCTTTTTCCCTTGGGTTTCGCGGACTCAACTGTCATCTTTATTTTACCCCCCCCCCCGGGGGCCAATGCTTCTCTAAGTGTTGGTCCAACGTGAGCGATGTCCGGCGCCCCCTGGGAAACCAGGGTCTATGCCAACCCAATGTCTGGCTCATCCGGTGTGCCCTGAGAACGAGATACGTGTGACTCCTATCGGGATTTGTCGGCACGTCGGGCGGCTTTGTTGGTCTTGTTTTACCATTGTTGAAATGTCTTGTAACCGGGATTCCGAGTCCGATCGGGTCACCCTGGGAGAAGGAATATCCTTCATTGACCGTGAGAGCTTGTGATGGGCTAAATTGGGACACCCCTGGAGGGTTTTGAACTTTCGAAAGCCATGCCCGCGGTTATGGGCAGATGGGAATTTGTTAATATCCGGTTGTAGAAAACCTGACACTTAACTTAATTAAAATGAATCAACAGCGTGTGTACCCGTGATGGTCTCTTTTCGGCGGAGTCCGGGAAGAGAACACGGTCTCGTGTTATGCTTGAACGTAAGTAGTTTCAGGATCACTTCTTGATCTTTATAGCTTCTCGACCGTGCTTTGCTTCTCTTCTCGCTCTCATTTGCGTAAGTTAGCCACCATATATGCTAGTGCTTGTTGCAGCTCCACCTCACTACCTTTCCTACCCATAAGCTTAAATAGTCTTGCTCACGAGGGTGTGAGATTGCTGAGTCCCCGTGACTCACAGATTACTTCCAAAATCAGATGCAGGTGCCGATGATGCCATTACAGGAGATGCGACCGAACTCAAGTGGGAGTTCGACGAGGATTCAGGACGTTACTATGTTTCTTTTCCAGACGATCAGTAGTGGAGCCTAGTTGGGGCGATCAGGGACGTATGCCTTTATTTTGGTTCCCTAGACGGATCTTGATTGTATGCTGGATGATGTAATGCTATATTTATGTATTGTGTGAAGTGGCGATTGTAAGCCGACTCTTTATCTCTTTCTTATTCAGTGCATGGGATGTGTACAGATTACCCCTCTTGGGACATGCCTACTATGCGGCTATGCCTCTAAGTCGTGCTCCGACACGTGGGAGATATAGACGCATCATGGGTGTTACAAGTTGGTATCAGAGCCGACCCTTGCGGTTAAACGGATGTTTGCGGACAGGTGCGCGGCCATATGGTGCGCGGCCATATTGTTCATGACGTTTGTGACTCGTCGTGGCACACGGCATGGTACATGTACCGGACTGGATGCACAGACGTATGTGCCAAAGGGAACGTTCCTGTGGCCCGACGAGGACGTCGGTTCCTCTGAGTGGGGGTGTATGTGATGGCCTCGCTTATTAGGGATGATAGAATACTCATATCAATAAGGAATTCCTTCTTTTTCGGGAGCCGATTCGGACAGAACTCCAAAGTTAAGCTTGCTCAGCTTGGAGTAGTGTCAGAATGGGTGGCCGACCGGGAAGTTGCTCCCGAGTGCGCACGAGTAAGGACAAAGTGCGCAGAAAAGACTAGTATTGATCTGTGGGGCCAGGAGTAACGACCACCGGCGGGTGTGTCCGGGGCGTTACATCGAACTTCTCCATCTTTTTAATATGGACTTCCTGGTTTTATTTCTTAATCCTTTTTTAAGAAATTTTGAAGCGTTATATTTTTAAAAGTTGAACTTCTTGTTTTTTATTTTTGAACTTCTTGTTTTCATTCTTTAATAGCAAGGAAAATCTGAGTTTTCTATAATCATCAAACTTCTCCATCTTTTTAATATAGACCTCTTGATTTTATTTCTTAATATATTTTTTACGAAATTTTGAAGCGCTCTATTATTAAAAGTTGAACTTCTTATTATTTAATTTTTGAACTTGTTGTTTCCATTCTTTAATAACGAGGAAAATCTGAGTTTTCTTTAATAACAAGAATTTTTGAACTTCCGAGGGAAGAGCACTTAAACTTTGCCTTTTTCATTCTTTTTTTTCTCATAAGAAATGCACAACATGCAATACGTGAACTTTCGACAGTTATCAATTTGGACTTCTGCGTGTTTCGGTTTAAAAATAGGAAAATTCTCTTAAAACTTTTTTTGTTTTTCATTTTTTATTTGAACTTCTTCATTTTATTATTTAGTAACGACAAAACATCTAAGTTTTTTTACCTTCGAATTTTTTTTACTTTGGACTTCTTAGAAATATATGGTTTTACATAAGGAAACCATTTTCTAGGTTTTTAAATTTGAACTTCTAGTTTTTTTACCTTCTCAATTATTTGAAATTGAACTTTTAGGGTTGTCAAATTTGAACTTCTACATTTTTTGACCTCTCGGTTATTTCAAATTTTCTAGTTGTTTTAATCCATTTTTTATAAACTTCTTTTAGACTGCTCTGTTATTTTGAGTTGGCCTTCTCTCTTATTTTTTTAGAAACGAGGAAAATCTAACTTTTATAATATTTGGGTATTTTTTAAAAAACAAGAAAAATCCAAAAGTTTTAATGAGCATCGAACTGCTCTGTTCTTTTAATTTAACCTTCTTGGTTTTACTTTTTAGAAATAGGGAAAATCTCCACAGCGTTGATGCATTTTGAGATAAACTTGGGAGAAAACCAACCTGTGAAACTGAAACGAGTGGACAAACACACCAGCTTTTTGCACCTGGAGATACAACTGAACATGCCCACCAGCTAGTACTCTATATCTACATCACACACACACACACACCACACACTTTCATTGTTATCTTCTTATTTTTTGATCTAATTCTGCACACGCCACAGAACTCTTGTTCAAATACATTTTTGATACAGTTTCCCTGGTTTTTTATCCAGTTTGTTATCTTTGAACTTCAGCTATTTTTGTATCCAACTATTATCTTTGAACTTCAGTTGTTTTTGTATCCGACCTGCCACACATTCTATTTTATAGCAACTCATCCAAATTCATTTTTTATATCAAAGCAAATGCCCTATTGAACATATAGTGACATTCTTGCAAAGTGCATCCAAGTTCAGACGAGAAGAAAAAACATTCAGAAGCTCAATATTACTTATTCTGCGGGAAGTGGCAAGTTGTATAGTATCAAGATCACATTACACATACAGATACCAAGCCTAGTGGTTGACATACAAATTGCAGAGCTAATGGCTTTGGGCAGGCCATGACTGCGCGCGAACATACACCAAGGGAACACCTCCCTCTCACTTATTTCTGATCGTAGCTCCCCTGCTCGACCCGCTGCTTGAACTTGTCCATGTCATCGTCGGACTCACCGAGCACCACCTCCTTGGTCTCCTGCACTGTCTCCTTTGCGCCCTCGGCAACGTCGTCAGTCTTCTCCTTGGCCATCTTCAGGAACTCCTCCGCCTCGTCCTTGCCTTCTCTCCGATTTCGCCCAGCGTGTCACTGTCATCGTGTTTCTCGGTCGAGTGGTGCTGGCAAGATCAAGCGAAAAGAGAAGGTTATAAAACACACTGTCAGATGTACTACTAGAGATCAATTTCAGCAGTACGTGATTACGTATGTAACTCTGTAGTATGTACACTGGACTAATAGCATCATCACAATATCCATAGTTGTGTTGCTACATCCAAAGATAGCTACATCACCTAACTTCATCCAAAAAAGTACAGGGAGCAGCAGCAGTTTGTAGGAGGCCAGGGGGGTCGGGCAGGTCGTTAGTGGTGGCACACTGGCGTATGCAGGCGGATGCGGGATGGCGGAATCAGGCGCCGTACTGGGGTCGCGCCGGTGCTGGGATTGGGCGGAGCTGGTAGGAAATGTGGAGGACGTCGTCTTGGCTGTCAGCCTACGACAATCACAAAACACAACATCTGCAACCTAGTGTTTGTTTTTTCTTCTTGTGTAATATACATTGAACTCCTGCAAGAAATCAGAAGAATGGAATCAGTTTAGCAAAATCAAAGAAACTACCTTTGATTGTAGAAATATGCATTGAGCTGTCCCTTGACGACCTGCTCGACCCGCTAGGCAAACGGCTCCGCTCTGCCACTTGAGAACGCTGGCCTGCATGCATACCACATTCAGATGAGATACCATCTTAAATGGTTGGTACAAACCAAAAAGTTCCTCTGAAAATCAAGACATGGCATTGAGATTTCAGAAGAGAAGTAGAAGCAGTTCCTCCCTTCATAGTGCTGGACTACAGGCTTGCCCCTCCCCGTTGCAGGCAATATCAATTTGGAGAAGATTCAAGCATGAAGTTCATGCTTAGGCCTCGGACAGGTCGTCGCTTAGGCTTTGGCAGGTCGCCGACAACACGAGTTGAGTGGTCATGGTGGCGAGATCCGGCCACTGGAGGAGCAAGCAATAATAATGAAGTTTAACTTTCCCCATTTTTATGCACATAGTGCACAAACGAGCCCAGCAACCTTTCTTTTTTGCTCCTTTCTTACAAACTGAACTGAAGCTGCCGCATTTTTTAAACTGAAGCTGCTCCTTTCCCCATTTTTGCCATTAGAAGGGAGGAGGTGTTCGTCCATGCCGCAACACGCAGACAGGAGTGGAGAGGTCGCCGGAGCGCCGCCGTAGTGGCTGGCGGGCCAGCAGAGAGGGGCCAATGGGCGCGGATGTGCACCAAGGCGTGCGGCAAGGGCTGGTGCCCGTGCAACAGGAGAAAGGAGCCGGAGCTCAGGCGCCGCTTGGTTGCCCCCTTGGCCGAGTGTACCGCGGCGAGGTGCAATGGCCGGTGGCGCGCAAGAGGAGAGAGGAGCCAGAGCTCGAGCTCCGCTCAGTTGTCCCCATGACCGAGCACCGTGTGTGGTCGATGTGGGCGGGGCGGGGGAGTTGTAGTTGTGGGTGGGTGTGCGGCGGCGCTCCGCCGCGGGGCAAGAAGCAATCGGTGATGGGCTCGCTCGGGCTGGATTACGGCAGGGGAGGGGCCAGATGGCGGCGTTGTAGGTGGCCGGGGCCAGCCGGCGGCGGGCGAGGTGGCCGGGGCCCGGCAGCGGCGCGGGAGGTGGCCGGGGCCCGGTGGCGGCACGGGGCAGGGAGGGAGGCTGCGGCGGCGATGCACATCGGGGCGAGGGGCCAGATGGGATCGGGGGAGGTTAGGGGAGGGGTTGTGGCTAGCGGGTGGGTGGTTTTTTTTCTTTTGTTTTACCGATCGGGGGATCTCAGGAAAGTCCGATCGCCCCTATGCTGATCTTGATCCAAATAGTTATTCTGATTCCGGAATCAGAATAGTGATACTCTCTCTTTATGTATAGAGTATATATATATACTAGCAAAAGGGCCCGTGCGTTGCAACGAAATAAGGGATAATAAAATTTCGGCGTTCAAATCAAGCCATTGAGAACAAAATAACTATAGTGCATATAAATAATGTGTAGGCCACTTTGTTAATTTAAATCAAACAAAACTCTAATTGTTTTTATTTGAGGGGAAAATTAAACTAATTGCTGGTTGCACTTATGAATTAGACATGCTAATATAATACATTTAGTTGATGGATTACGTGAGACGAGCTCAGAGACCACAATTTATTCTAAAAACCTTAGTTAAATTTAGCAATTGAAATTTCCATTATTCATCGTATAAATACAAATTGTGCCTCTGTTTTTGTTTGGAATTTTCATTTTAGACACAACAAGACCTTAACCACTAATTAGAAATGTTTTCTTCTGAAATTAATATGGCTTGTGACTTCTCCAGCAGAGTACATTAATTTTTTTAATTTAAATAACACAATAAAAATTTACCAATATAGGTGGGTTGCTTAGGGATGTAATCTAGATCTGCCTTGAATTGCAGTGTGTGCAAGCAGCGAAGCATAAACTTTAGTATCTTGGATGGAGAATTACAGAGGTATACTCTACAGGAAAGTACCGACCTAAAGTTGAGTTAGAGCAATTGGCCTATAACTGGTAGGCTCATTAGTTGGTAAGAAACTCTTTTTTTAATTTGAGAAAAGGTATGCAAACTTCTTCAGTTAGCAAGTGCTATCAGCTAGCATCATGGCCATCTCTGCTTGCGTCAATCGCACTCTACAATGTAGTACAAAATAAATAAATTTTGATGAATACAGAGTAAATAAATAATCAGTGAATAGACCTGCCAATGTAAATGTCTCAAATTCTGTCTACACATTTTGCATAACTGTGTCATCTCGACTACATTGCTCTATACCTTGTTAAAATCTTATCCATCAAAATTTATCCCATGACAAAATCAGTTGTTAAATGGCTAAAAAACATCTCGGGTAAGCCCTTAGAGGTGCCGGTCTATGTACCAAGAATGTGGTGGTGCTTGAGTCCGTCGTCAGTGTCAATGTTCAAAGTCAAACATTGGGTCGTGCACTGCCTCCGATTTAGAATACAGTAAAGATAAGCAGGCCAGCCACGAAGTTTACGATGGTGGCTGTGAGCGTGGCTTGTGAAGTGAGCAGGTTTGCATCAACAAGAGAAATAAGATGAACCAGGTCAGTAATCTTAAATAGGGTGACAGTGGACAAAAAGCAATCGATCATCTCACCTTGAAGGCTTCACCCAGCTTGGTGAAGATTGGTAGCAGCTGCCTACGCAGCACTACTGCGCCACCAACGCGAACCGATCCTATTATGATCTAAATACAGTCGTCGACCCTGTACCTTCTTTAACCAAACAAAATCTAGTTGATGGCTCTGCACCTTCTTTCGTTGTTGCATGCTGTACCTCATCCTCTTCCTCGCATCCTGCAGCGGCGAGATCCGGCACTAACGGATCCAACGCTAGGAGCCGGTGTTGGCCAGATCCCGACGACGGCGAGCCGAGGCTGCCTGATAGGCCTACGGGCGCCAGGAGGGAAGACGCCCCCTGTTGCCTGTAGAAGATGAGGCGAGCTTTGAGGGTTGGGGCATTCAAGTCCCCGTCGATGGCCGCCGAGAGCCATCGATGTCCTCCTCTTGTATCCGGCTGGGGCTCCTCTCTTCCTAACAATAAAACGAGGTTTAGTTTCGGTTGCTGTACACCTGGTGTCCTCCGTTACTTTCATCTAGTTTGCTACAGCATCCATCATCCATGTAATAATTGTCAAAGTAAGATCATAATGATAGTGCACTTTTTTTTGTCAGCCTGCAAGATGCTCAAGGACCAGGACAACATGTAGTTTCAAAATTACAGATTGTGGTCAGCTATAGGATGTTTATGGGACCATGTTTTAGCTACAAGAGATCAACAACATCACATCATGAGAGAGAGGATGCAGCATCAACAATTCAGGAGAAAGATCAGAGCAGAGCAGAAGTAAATATGTTTTGAGGAGATGAACTGACCAGGATTTAAATGAACTCTCACTAGGAGTAATTTTTTTACTGTGCATGTAGCACTACATGGACTTGCTGTAAAATACATGGACCATGTAGTAATTTTGAAGTTAATTATATGATCATCTCAGGGAGCTCAAGTTGGACTGAAACTCCTAGGGCGAGGGGTGGGATCCAGAGTGCTGCTGGCAATGAATGGCTTGGGGTGGTGGCGTTGAACGGCTTGGGGTGGTGGCTGTGAATGGCCAGGGTGCTCCGGCGGCAGAGCCCCACCGGGTGATGGCGATGCAAGCAGGAGGTCGGGAAGCTGTGGTGCCGGTGGTCGGGATCGTCCAATGGTCATGGCACAACTGTACAAGAAGTTGGTTTCTCACCCATCCACAGTTTTTTCCTTTTTGGAATCCATTGAACTGAAAAAAGCTACAATGTGAGTTGAAAGTATGAAAATAAAATATCTCCGAAAGACTAAAAAACTAGCTTTAACATATCTATGAAAGAATACACCTCTGAGGAACTAGCTTTGAACATATCTCTGAAAGAATAGAGAGCATGCAAAGTTCAAGGAAAGAATAAGCAAAATGGCACACTAGTACGTAGTAGTACGAGTCCAGTCTTGTACGTGCTAGTATTAGATTTGAATAGTAGCTAGAATTGAAGTTCAGGTAACCATGGCACACACATCATACAGTTTCAGTCATGTACGCACACACTGTAATAGCAGCTGCAATTAAAGTTCAAATAACCACGGCACCCATAATAGAACAAGAATCCGGCTAGCAGCTAGGCAAGCAAGGAAATGTGCTTGCCTAGGCAGGTGGCCATCAGCACGCGTAAGTCAAGGCCGTCAGTTCAAGAATTGTGTGGCCAGCAGGAAATGTGCTTGAATCTTGGCTGAACTTTGTACAGGCATCTAAACTTACCTGAACTCATTTTACATGGATTTGCACGGTTGGTCGGTGATGAAGGCAGGGCGAGCAGAGGCAGACGAGGGCCGCTGGATGTTGTCACCATTGCCACCCTGCTCGAGTGGTGGATGGCGCTGGTTCAAGGGTGCAGGGGAGCGAGCCTCTAGGGGTGCTGGTGCTCGGGACATGTCGGGAGTGCGGCGGCCCGTGGCAAGGACCGGCCATCAACAGGGAGCAGCGGCTCCCCTTTTCCCTCGGCGGATCTTGGATCCACCACCATGGCTAGTCTCAGGACATAGTTGGCGCGGGAGGCAGCGGTGGCCAGTTGTGCGCGAAGATCCGCGGCGCTCGGAGGTAGGTGGTGGCGCACGGAGGCAGGGGTAGGCGGTGGCACACTGGGGGAGGGAGGTCATGGAGGCAGCGCGCTGGGGCAGTGGGGCGACGGCGGCGTGCTGAGGCAGTGGCCGGCCGATGTGTGCTGGGGAAGGGGGGGTGGCGCTAGGCAGGTGGCCGGCGGCGGCGCGCTCGGCGATGGGCACGACGGTGGCATGCTCGGGGTGGTGGGATCGGGTTGTGCTTCACTTCTACAAAAAAGGTTGGGTTATATAAATAGGATAAAGACATTTGCTTGCTTTCCAGAAATGAAATGGTTGGACATGTATCGACGATGTAAATAAAGCTCTTGTCTTGTATTGTTTGAAAATAAAATCACACAAGTACATGGTGGAAATTGGTACCAGTTCGAAGAAAAAAGAAACAAAGTTCAAAAAGAAAAATTATGAGTTCACCTTCCATAAAGTTTGTAAGTATAGAGATATCACCTTGATGTAGTATGTAACTATGTATTGCAAATACATCAGTTCACCTTGAATAAAATACCGAAGTGCACTGTCAAGATTTCCATCAGTTTGCTTATAAAAAAACAGAAAGTATTTGAATAAAATATTTTGTGGTAAGTAAACCAATCATGTTCTTGTAGTTTGGAGGGAAAACATAATAAGTTCTACAGAAATAAATATATAAGTTCATATTTCAAAACAAATGAAGTATTTGGGAAGTAAAATGAAGTATTTCAAAGTACACATCTTTTTAGGTTTCGTTGTGAACATGTAATGTTAATGTACATGAACTTGTTGTTCTTTTTACATGAACTTGTGCATGCTACTTGATGGTTGTTGTGTTTGTGCAGGAATGGTGGCATGAAGCAGTTGAGTAAATATAGTCCCACACAGCCTCTCAACACCACTTCTTGAACCTGCTTGAACCTTCATGGTCCAGGCCGTTCACTACCTCAACACAAGGCCGTTCGATGATGCAATGCTCAAGTCGTTCACCCTTGCCACCACAAGCCGTTCGCCTCCGCCACACGAGGTCGTGCGACAACGCAGTGATCAGGTTGTTCGCCTCTACCACCGCAAGCCGTTCACCTTTGCCATAGGTGGTCGATGCAGCGCTAAGGATGTTGTGTTCTTTTTCAGTACATGTTATGTGTGCTTTTCAGTTCACCTACTTGGCGATTCTATGTTCAATTTCCCCTCGGTATATGTGTTTTCCTATAGCACAAGAGGTGTTGTGTGTTATGCCTTAATAAGCAAATATTGTTTTGTTCTCAGTATTCTGATGTAGGCCAAAATAGTGAACATTTAAACATCAGCACAAATTAATAAAACTGAGAAGTTCTACTTTCAGTAAATGGGTGAACCTAGATGAAACAAAGCTCTCCCATTAGCCATGGGATGTGTATTGCATTCTTTTTGTCCGTTAATGTATTTTCTTGTTTGTCAGGTCGTGTGCAAGTTTGTCATCAGTTCATGTGTATGTGTGTTGGTAATCACTACTATCGCTGCTAGCTATCGATCTGACTGTGGTATTACTGCGGCTGCTCTATGTAATTAGCCCCTTTGTTGGGTGAAACTCCTACTGCTTGCTACCTTTGGAATTGTAAAAACACAACAAGTTCGCAAATTAGAAGTTGTAAGTTCAACACGACCTCCCTAATAAGTTTTGGGAAAAAGCTCAAACAAAAAAAAAACCCATGAAAATTCAAATGGTAAAAGTTCAAGTCGTAGAATGGGAGAAGTCCAAAACATCGTTGAAAAAATGTTAAGAGTTAAAAAAACACAAATCATTTTTCTTTTAAAAAATGTCATTCAATTAAACGATGTAAAACCATGCAAGCTTGGGGATGATGATATCGTAAACCATTGAAAAGTCACGAGGAAAACGATACCGAAAAAACAGACTAAAGTCTAGTCTGTGAAGACACGCTCAGTATAACCTGTACGGACATCGGTTCAAGTAATCTTTTTCCAGAACCATCCAAAATTACTCAATGAAAAGTAAATCAGTACGGACACACACATGGATCAGTACGAGTACTCCGTTTTTCAGACGGGAAAACAGTAGGATCCGTCTCATCATATTCAAAATTACTCTTCAATGGTTACGAACTTGAGAAAACGTTCAGCATGACTAAGTTTCGCATTTTCGATATCTTTCCAACGGTATATTATTTGCCCCATTTCGACAAACTTTAAAATCGCGTTTGAAATCAAATTTGACCGTATTTGAATTCGAATTTAAACCGTAAGGAATTAGAAAAACATTTCTACACAAAAAAGTTGCGCATTTTCCATAGATTTCCAATGCCGTATCATTTGCGTCAATCCGACAAACCGTTTGCAAAAAAACACGAAAATATGTTTCGCCTAGAATTTCACCGTTTTTTAAATTACTTTTAAATTGTATACAATTTGAAAAAAAGTAGGTATATGGAAGATGCGGATTTTTACCAGCTTTCCAACTCCATCTTATTTGCTCAATTCCGACAAACCGTTTGAAA
Organism: Triticum dicoccoides; assembly: GCF_002162155.2. Classification (NCBI taxonomy): domain Eukaryota; kingdom Viridiplantae; phylum Streptophyta; class Magnoliopsida; order Poales; family Poaceae; genus Triticum; species Triticum dicoccoides. The sequence continues at coordinate 444,033,666 of NC_041386.1, forward strand.
ATTGAGTCCAAAATACGATTCACATTTTCGGTTTTGAAAAAAACAGTTTTTTCAAAACTGCTTTTAAACCGTGATGATTTTGCAAAAAAAATCGTATATATTTGCCATGTAGATGTCAAGAGCTTTCCAGCGATATATTACACGCCCCATTCCGATGAAAAGACGATCAGTTCAACAAGATGAAAATCATCACTACAACCGCGTAAAACCATTAGTTCAAGTAGGGTAACAGAATAATATTCTGTTGCGCGAAACAGAATAGCCCAAATATATATGCATGTTAAATGCGAAAAAGTGACTAAAATATAGCAAACGAGATCTCAGATGCACCAGAAAATCGAACCTTAGGGTACAATGGTGATTTCTTACTTTGGAAAAAATTCGGGGCGAAACGATGAACTTATGTTTTCATACAAACGAAAATATGTTGTTAGTTAATGTAAATGTTTTCAAATAGCACATGGTTCACTCACGAAATCTGTGTGCCTACCAACCTGTGGCCGATGCCGCCCTGCTGCGCGTGGTCTCTGAGTCATGCGTTCTGATTGGCCAGAACCCAAACCCCATGGATCGTACGTCTGCACCGCTGGATGCTCCCAGATTGAACGGTAATCCTCATCCCTTTCGAAAACTCATGCAGTTGCGATTGTGATTTTATTTATATGCACAAAATGCACGTTAAATTCAATAAATGTCTTAAATATAGCTAACGATACTTGAAATGCGCCAGAAAATCAAACCCATGGTATAATGGTGATTGCGTACTGGGGAATTTTTATAAGGCCAAACAATGAAGTCACCGGACACTGGAGTTTGAATTGACACGTCTCCTTTCGGAAACCATGATCCTTCTTGTGAGATGCTCCAGTTTCCAAGGAGCGATCATCAAAACTTGTGCGAAAACTTTACCACCTTTTTTCCACGGGGTCGTGAGAGCACGCCACGGGCACGCCCCGATTTTGATGATGCCCGGACTCCCTCTGAATTTCCTGTAATTGAAATACCAACTAACTACGCCGATGGCCGCACCTCGTGGCCGAAATGTTTGAAACTTCTCCCCGCTTCTCGGATAATGACTAAAAACTCGCAAAGCAACACACAAATGATTTGTACACCTTCTTTGCTAACTAACACCCACATGTAGTTGTAGTAGAGTTTTGATTTTATATGCACTAAATGCAAGGTAAACTTGAGGTGGTTTCGTACCCTACAAAAATAACTTTGAGGTGGTTTTGTACCCTACAAAAATTTCATCTTATGTTCTCCGCTAGATAAGATCTTTTGAGTGACTCTTTGTCGCATGTTGAGGGATTGTTATATGATTCAATTATGTAGCAATGTTGAGAGATTACGCTAGTGAAAGTATGAACCGTAGGCCTTGTTTCTAAACATTGCAATACCATTTGTGCTCACTTTTATTAGTTGCTACCTTGCTATTTTGTTATTTTTAGATAAAAAAACCTATATCTAGTACTCATACTACACTTGTATCACCATTTCTTCATCGAACTAGTGCACCTATACAATTTGCCATTGTATTGGATGTGTTGGGGACATAAGAGATTTCTTGTATTTGATTGTAGTGATGTTTGAAAGAGACCATCTTCATCCTACGCCTCCCACAGATTGATAAACCTTAGGTCATCCACTTGAGGGAAAATTGCTATTGTCCTACAAAACTCTATGCTTGGAGGCCCAACACAAGTCTACAAGAATAAGTTGTGTGTAGCGAACCAACCTGTGGTTGGACGGTTAGAGGGACTGTGGTATCCCCAGTCCACTAGGGTTCAAATCCTGATGCTCACATTTATTCCTGGATTTATTTCAGGATTTCCGGCGGTGCACATTCAGTGGGAGGAGACGTTCCCGTTGACGACGAGGTGCCTACGGTGACTTCGTAAATCTCAAGATGATATGCCGGCTCAGTCTTTCGGAGGTGCTCATAGGGGTAGGGTGTGCATGTGTGCGTTCATAGGGGTGAGTGTATGCGCGTGTATATGAGCGCTTGTGTCTGTACTGATGTTCAAAAGTAAGTTGTGTGTAGACATCAAGCTCTCTTCTCGTGCCGTTGTCGGGGAGGTGAGTGCTTGAAGGTATATCTTTAGGTCTTGAAATTGAATCTTTTAGTTTCTTGTTTTATCACTAGTTTGGTTTATGAAAGAAAACTAAAAAAGGAATTGAGGTTGCCTCAAATGCTTCATATTTATAATGTCTTTCTTCAAAATGATGGATCGGAAAATTGTGCCAAAGTGTTAGAAGAAGAATTCAATAAAATGTTTGGCATAAAAAATTTGTATGATAAGCATGATTGCGATTTTGTTAGTATGCTTTCTATGAATATCCATGATGATAATCATATGCAACCCATAATCTTGGGGATGCTATATTTGATGAAGATGATATTTTGAGTCCCCCAAGTTTTGATGAGCAAATTTACTATGATGATTGCATGCCTCCTATTTATGATGATTGCAATGATGGAAGTGGGTTTGGAAGAGTGTCAACTCTAGGAAGTAATGATCCCACTATTTTGGAGGGTGTTGAATCTTATTACAATATTGATAAAAGTGGATTTGAAGAGGTCATGGCTTTATTTAATGATGATTCCACTATTTGGGAAGAGGTTTCAATTATTTTTGACAACAAAGTTGCTATCTATGATGATTATTATGATGACATGTATGATATAAAGAATAATGATAACCATGAATCTTGTCTCCACGACTTCAATTTTCAATTGGATTATCCCAATCAAGTATCACATGATAGTTATTTTGTTGAGTTTGTTCCCACTGCTATTCATGAGAATAAATTTGCTTATGTGGAGAATAATAAAATTTCGATGCTAGTGGATCATGAAAAGAATGCTTTTATGTGATAGATATATTGTTGTATTCATTCATGATGCTACTGAAAATTATTATGAGAGAGAAATATATGCTTCTACATATCTCAATAATATCAATTTTCTTCTCTATATGTTGAAAGTTTTGAAGTCATGCTTCCTATGCTAGTTGATTCCTGCTCCCACAAATTGTTTAATCACAAAATCCCTATGCATTGGAAGTGGGATGTGCTTGCCACGTGATTCATGATGCTCTCTTTATGTTTCAATTCATATCATTTATGTAAGCATCATTGAAATCATCATGCCTAGCTAAAAAGGCATTAAAGAAGAGCGCTTGTTGGGAGACAACCCAATATTGACCCCTACTATTTCTGTGTGTTAACATGTTTATGCTACTTTATTAATCATGTTTTATAGCTTTTGTTTCAATAAAGTACCAAGTAAAGCCTTTGGGATAGTGTGGATGATAGTTGACTTGATTCTGTGCAAAAACAGAAACTTTTGCCTCCAGTAACAGAATTGCTTAAAATCACTGGAGCGTCAAAAAATCCTGAACTTTCTACACATATTTATATACTCATTTCCTACATTGTCCTAATTTTTTAGAATTTGTCGAGTTACATAAGTATGGTTGTTGTTCAGATCATTACAGACTGTATGTTTCTGACAGATTCTATTTTCAATGCATAGTTTACTTGTTTTCTAGTTTCTATGGCTTATATTGGTCAATATACATTGTAGAAATGATAGGGCATAGTAGGCATTATGTGATAAAAAATTAATCTTGTCTTGACAGTACCAAAGTTAATGATTTGCTCTTTATCATACTAACCTATCTCACGAAGTTCCGTTAAGTTTTGTGTGATTGAAGTTTTCAAGTTTTGGGTGAGATATTTATATGAGGAGAATAAGGAGCGGCAATGCCCTAAGATTGGGGATTCCCAAGGCACCCCAAGGTAATATTCAAGGAAGAACCAAGCACCCAAGCTTGGGGATGCCCCAGAAGGCATCCCCTCTTTCGTCTTTAACATTATCGGTAACCTCACTTGGTACTATATTTTATTCATCACATGATATGAGTTTTGCTTGAAGTGCCATTTTATTGTATTAGGATTCGCTTGCTGTTATTTAGAATAATGCTTTTTATCTTTTATTCCAATAAAAGTGTCAAGTATAGCCTTTACCATGCTCATTTTGCTTGCCCATATGTTGTTGTTTTAAAACAGAAAGTTTTCTATCATTTTCTGAATTGTTTAGGAAAATCAAAAAGTGATAAAAATCCACAAATTTTTACATAGTAAGCTATGATAAATTTTCTACGGTATGGTAATTATTTAGAATTTTTGGAGTTAAATAAGTATGAATCTTTATTCCTCCTTTACACATTGTTCTGTTTCGATGGATTACTGTTTGCATTGTTAGCATATGTTTGCTTCTTTAATGATTCAATTTGAGGACATGGGTATTAAATATACAGAGGCATTTAGTATGCAATTTTAAATTATAATTTTAGCAATTTGTTATAGTAGAGAATGATAAGGTTTTGCATTGATTTATACTAGCTTATCTCACGAGTTTTTGTTGAGTTTTGTGTGGATGAAGTTTTTAAGATTTAGGGAAACCGTGATATGAGAGGAATTAAGGAGACACAAGAGCTCAATATTGGGTATTCCCAAGGCATCCCAAGATAATATTCCAATAAGTCTTAAGTATCTAAGTTGTGGGATGCCCTGGTAGGCATCCCACCTTTCTTCATCAACAATTATTGGTTAGTATGGGTTGAGCCTAAGTTTTTGCTTCTTCGCATGAGATGTGCTATTCTTGGAATGTGGTTTATATTTGTTTTTTTAATAAAGTACTTCAGATCTTAAAAAATTAAATGAGAGAGAGTCCTCACATAGCTACTCAATTATTTAACTACTCTTTGTGCTTCACTTATATCTTTTGGAGTAGTTTGTCATTTACTCTTGTGCTTCACTTATATATTAAGATTAAATTGTTTAATGAATTGAATACCATAAAGTTGAGATTATATGTGCTACATATGCTTGTATCATTCCTGGTAGTAATTTCAGATTGGGTTCATAAAGTAAAATCTATTAAAGTTTGATAATCAAAGTATTGGTCATACAAGCAATTCATGAATGATTAGTATAAGGAAGAGAACTTTCACATGCAAATATATTATCTTGGACATCTTTTATGGTTGTGAATACCCATTAATTATTTTCAAACTTGATCAAATTAGTTGAAGTTGTACAAGGAAGACAACGTAATGAGTTGTGGTTGGGTATATTTGCATCAAAGTTATATTGTTATGGATCCTCCAACATGTGGTGCTTGCTTAGAATTTTTTGCTAGCCAAAATCTCTGTACTAAGAGGGAATAATGCTTGTGCATCCAAATCCTTGAGCCAAGTTTCTTTCACGAGTGTCCACCATATCTACCTAAATGTGGTATTACCTTGCCGTTCCAAGTAAATTTGCATGTGCCTTCTCTAAAATCTTCAAATAATCATCTATTTTGTGAGCCCGTACCACTCATGGAGCATCAGGGCGGTCAGTATCTTCCATGCTAAGAGGGTTATTCTCATGAGAGGTGTTTATTCACTTATCTTTTGAGAACCCACAAGTATAGGGGATCACAGCAGTTTTTGAGGGTAGTGTATTCAACCCAAATTTATTGATTCGACACAAGGGGAGCCAAAGAATATTCGTGAGTATTAACATTTGAGTTTTCAATTCAACCACACCCAAAAGACTTAATATCTGCATCAAAGTATTTAGTAGCAAAGTAGTATGATAGTAACGGTAATAGTGTGATAGCAACAATAGTGATTTTGTAGTGATTGTAATAGTAGCAACGACAAAAGTAGCATAGCAAAGATCAATACGTGAAAAGCTCGTAGGAATTGGATCAACGATGGATGATTCTATTGGATAATATTCATCACATAGCAGTCATAACCTAGGGAGGCACAAAACTAGGTCCAATTCATTAATGTAATGTTGGCATGTATTCGGCATATAGTCATATGTGCTTATGGAAAAGAACTTGCATGGCATCTTTTGTCCTACCCTCCCGTGGTAGCGGGGTCCATAAGGAAACTAAGGGATATTAAGGCCTCCTTTTAATATAGAACCAGAACAAAGCATTATCACTTAGTGAATACATGAACTCCTCAAACTATGGTAATCACCGGAAAGAATCCCAATTATTGCCACCTTGGGGTATGCGGATCATAACTCATAATAGGTGTCTACAACTTGCAAGATAGGATCAAGAACACGCATATATTTATGAAAACATAATAGGTTCAGATATGAAATCATGGCACTCGGGCCCTAGTGACAAGCATTAAGCATAGCAAAGTCAAAGCAACATCAATCTTAGAACATAGTGGATACTAGGGATCAAGCCCTAACAAAACTAACTCCATTACATGATAAATCTCATCCAACCCATCACCGTCCAGCAAGCCTACGAAAGAGTTACTCACTCCTAGCGGTGAGCATCATGAAATTGGCGATGGAGGAAGGTTGATGATGACGATGGCAACGGATTCAACCCCCCGGAGCCCCGAACAGACTCAAGATTAGCCCTCCCGATGAAGAATAGGACGTGGCGGCGGATCCGTATTGTAAAACGCGATGAATTCTTCTCCCTGAATTTTTTCTCTGTGAATAGGTGTATATGGTTGGAGTTAGGGTTGCCGGAGCTCCAGGGGGCCCACAAGCCTGGGAGGCGTGCCCCCAGAGCTTGTGGCTCCTGGGTGGCCTCCCTCTGGTATCTTTTTCCGCCAGTATTTTTATATATTCCACAAAAATTCTCCATAAATTTTCAGGCCAGTCCGAGAACTTTGATTTCTGCACAAAAATAACACCATGGCAATTCTGCCGAAAACAACGTTAGTCCAGGTTAGTTCCATTCAAATAATGCAAATTAGAGTCTAGAACAAGGTCAAAAGAGTTTGGAAAAGTAGATACGATGGAGACGTATCAACTCCCCCAAGCTTGACCCATTCCTTGTCCTCAAGAAATTTAGTTGACAAACTGAAAGTGACAAAGAAAAACTTTTACAAACTCCATTTGATCTTGTTGTTGCAAGTATGTATAACTAGTGTTTTGGTTTTCAGCAAAGATTATGAACTAACCATATTCACAATAACACTTAGGTCTCACATTTACTCATATCAATAGCATAACAAACTAGCGAGCAATAATAAGATATCTCGGATGACAACACTTTTCCAAAACAATCATGATATAATATGACAAAATGGTATCTCACTAGCCCTTTTTGGGACCGCAAAACATAAATGCAGAGCACCGCCGATGTTCAGGCAATGACTAGACATTGTAATTCATGGCAAAAGAGATCCAATCACACTCATACTCAACATCAACTAAAAACAAAGCATATAAATGACAATAGTGCTCTCCAGCTGGTGCTTTAATGAGAAGATCATGACTCAACAATAGAAGTAAATGGATAGGCCCTTCGTAGAGGGAAGCAAGGATTTGCAGAGGTGCCAGAGCTCGAAGCTTTTAAAATAGAGATGAATATAATTTTGAGAGGCATGCTTTCATTGTCAACATAACAACCGAGAGATCTCACTATCTTCCATGCTAGACACATTATAGGCGGTTCCCAAACAGAATGGTAAAGTTTTACTCCCCCTCCACCAACAAACACAATCCATGACTAGCCGAATCCTCGGGTACCCTCCATACCAACAACAATCCAGGGGAGTTTTGGTTTATTATTATATTTTGATTTTGATTTTGATCATAGGACTGGGCATCCCGATTACCAGCCACTTTCTCGTGCATGACAAGCGAATAAACACTCATCGTGAGAATAACCCACCTAGCATTGAAGATACTGACAGCCCCCCGTCACTACATGAGTGATTCAGGCATACAAAACAAATTATTATTTGAAGGTTTAGATTTTTGGCACATGCAAATTTACTTGGAACAACAAGTAATTACCGCATATAGGTAGGTATGGTGGACTCATATGGAATAACTTTGGGTTTAAGGTAGTGGATGCACAAGCAGTATTTCTGATTAGTACAAGTGAAGGCTAGCAAAGAGATAGAGAAGCGACCAACTAGAGAGCGACAACGGTCATAAACATGCATTGAGATTAATCAACATTGAAAGCAAGCATGAGTTGGATATAAATCACCATAAACATAAATATTGTGGAGGCTATGTTGGTTTTGATTCAACTACATGCGTGAACATGTGCCAAGTCAAGCCACTTGAATCATTCAGAGGAGGATACCATCCTATCATACTACATCGTAACCATTTTAAATGCATGTTCGCACATATGATAAACCATTATCCACTCCTAGCTAATTAAGCATGGCATGAGTAACTATAATCTCTAATTGTCATTGCAAACATGTTTCATTCATAATAGGATGAATCAAGACTGATGAGCTAATCATATTTACAAAAACTAAATAGGTCGAGTTCATACTAGCTTTTCCTCATCTCAATCATTTCACCAAATTTCGTCATTATTGCCTTTCACTTGTACGATCGAACGATGTGAATAATAATAAGAGTGCACGTGTTATGGACTAAAATATTATTAAAACATTTATTCAAAGGAGAAGACAAGATAATATGGGCTCTTTGTTAGATCAACAATAATGCATATGAGAGCAACTCAACATTTTCATCATGGTCATCTCCTCACAAACCAAAGAAAAGAAAAGAATTTCAAAGAAACACACTAAAATATTTTTGGACTTTTTTTTCTCAAGAAAGCGAAGCGAAGGGAAAAACGAGAAAAATTATTTACACAGGAAAGCTCCCAACAAGTAAAAGAAGAATGAGAAATATTTTGGGTTTTCTTTTAATACTACGTTAGTTAAACTAGAAAGAAAAATAAAAAGAAACAAGAAATATTTTTGGATTTTATCAAAGTTTTTCCAAACACACAAGAAGAAAGCAAGAAAATAAACTAACATGGATTATACAATGAAAAAGGATAAACACCAACAACCGGAATGAATGGGTGATGCATGAATATAATGTTGGTAAGAGATACGTACTCCCCCAAGCTTAGACTTTTGGCCTAAGTTGTTCTATGGTCACGGCTGGCCGGGTTGATACCCAAAGTCGTAGTTGGGATTGAACTGGATTGCAACTGCCACCGCTTGGAGGGCTGCATCGTTGAGGCGAGCAGTCTCCCTCGCCCTCTCATACTCCTCTGCCTCGTCTCTAAGTATGTAATATCTTCGTTTTGCCTGAAAGTCAAAGAAGGCAGGTGCGGGAAACGTAATATGTAAGACGTGATGCCTGTCAAAGATTAGTCTGTCACTACTACAGGATGCTGCTAACGCGACACTACGATCAGAGACCCTTCAACGAAACCGTGTGCGATGCAATAATCGCAAACGCTGGCGTAAAAAATTGTCAAAAAAGTTGCAAAACATTTGCGATGACGGATGCATCGAACACAGTTCGGATTTTAGTTGCGTGTGCGATGCGGGACATATAGTTCAGTTCAATTAACTGTTTGCAATGAGGAGGAACAAAAGAAACGGCAGCCAGATGAAGGTGTGTGCGATATACAACATGCGGTTCACTCGGATGAACTATTTGTGATTAGGCAACACAAAAGAAACGGTCAGTCAGATCAAGGCGTGTGCGATATACGGCATGCAGTTCACTCGGATGAACTGTTTGTGTTGAGACAAGAGAACAAAAATGGTTCAGTATAACAAGATGTGTGTGATATAGGGCAAATAGGTCTGTAATCAGAAATGTGTGCGAAGACCGATAATAACACAGACGATTGCTACTAATAAGACGTATGTGATATGCTCTATCTACATAACATCTATTGGCCATTGGGCGACGGGCGGTCATCCGGGTACGCAATAAGGATGTGAAGAGGCATCCTATATCAGCAAGGACTAGCTGTTCCACTAATAGCTCATCTAAGGGTGTGTTTGGTTGAGGAACCAACTGTCATGGAATGGAATGGTTCCATTCTAGAGGAACGGGCCGGTTCCATTCCTGTGTTTGGTAGATGCAAAAAAGTAGAACATGTTGGTTTCGTTCTAGTGTTTGGTTTGGAAGAATGGAATGAAAAATGGAATAACAGAAATTCAAAAATTCGGCAGCATTTATTTGTATTTTCAATAAAAACAACATAATAATATATATTGACATAGGACACAATTTTCAGCAATAATATCATAAGGTAGCAAGTTCATTTGGCACATCCAAAAGCAATCAACCAATACATGTCTCTCACATACAAATAATAAAAAAATCATGCTATTTCTTTTGCTCATCTTGACCATCTACAATGATACATCTACAAGGTGCTCCCCTAGCCATCCTTTTTATTTTGCTCATCTTGACCATCTATAAAGTGCTCCCATAGACATCCTTTTTATTTTGCTCATCTTGACCATCTACAATGATACATGCTATCAAAAATATGCCTACCAATTACATCTAACCATGGATCTAGACAACAATATAAGGAAGAAATTGAGGAAGAACATTGCACACACAGAAAGATAGATTTGTTCATCCATCCAATGTGAGCATCAACATGTATATACAGAGAAGGGAATGGATGTACCTTGCCTCCGTTGCTAGCCGCCCTACTAGTTCGTCGCTGTCGGTGTCAAAATCGGCGGATCTCGGGTAGGGGGTCCCGAACTGTGCGTCTAAGGTCGATGGTAACAGGAGACAAGGGACACGATGTTTACCCAGGTTCGGGCCCTCTCTATGGAGGTAATACCCTACGTTCTGCTTGATTGATATTGATGAATATGAGTGTTACAAGATTTGATCTACCTCGAGATCGTAATGGCTAAACCCTAGAGGTTTAGCATGTATGGCTATGATAATGAGTATCCTCTATCCGGACCAAGTCCTCCGGTTTATATAGACACCGGGAGGATCTAGGGTTACATAAGGTAGGTTACAAGGAAAGGAATCTACATATTCGGTCGCCAAGCTTGCCTTCCACGCCAAGGAGAGTCCTATCCGGACACGAGTACAGTCTTCGGTCTTTGTATCTTCACAGCCTATCAGTCCGGCCCATGGCTAACAGGCCGGATGCCCGAGGACCCCTTAATCCAGGACTCCCTCAGTAGCCCCCGAACCAGGCTTCAATGACGAGGTGTTCGGTGCGCAGATTGTCTTTGGCATTGCAAGGCGGGTTCCTCCTCTGACGACCTCCAAGTAGGGTGTTCGGCTTTCAGTTCAACGCCGCACCCCTTGGCTTCTATGCATTTATGACTTCATCTTCCACGTGTCGGGCGAATGTGGATAGTCAGGGTATTTTTTGCAAATATCAGCCTAGCCCTGCAAGAAAGAGTGTCTATTTAAAGATATTGGATCTCAGATCCTTTCAGCATCACGGGGAGAAAATCCTCAGGCACTGTCAGGCAAAATCATTCCAACATGCCCAACATTCCCAGCTCCTCTTCTCGTTCCAACCTAGAGAGGGGTGAGTGGGAGAGGTGCTTCGTGCCCCACAGCCAATTAGCGAAGCTGCAAACGCAAGGATTTCTTCCTCCTACAGATCTGGTCCCTGTTCGAGCAGGATTGGCCTCCTTCAACGGAAAAACCCAGGCGGAGGATTTCCCCAATCCGTTTGTGGGAGAACGTGTGTGCTTCATCCCCTATCTGTTGAGGGGCGTGGGGTTCCCAATTCACCCATTCCTTCGAGGGCTTCTAGAGTACTACGGCCTCCAGCTACATAATTTTACTCCGGCCTCCATTCTGCACATCGCGGGCTATGTCGCTTTATGTGAACTATTCCTGGGTTGCGAGGCCCATTTCGATTTGTGGAGAAGACTGTTTTGCCTCGTCCCTCGCAATCAAGGTGAGTCAATTTTCAAAGTGGGAGGAGCCGAAGTGTGGCGCATCGTCGGGACCGAATACCTGTCTGGCACGCCGAAGAAAGCTCCCTAAGAGTGGCCGTCCAAATGGTTCTACATCGACGATGTCGCTCTACCCGACCCTGTCCGCATGGGCCTCCCTGAGTTTTCAAACGCTTCGCTGAAGAAACGCCATAGCTGGCGTCCTCGGAGCCTCGAGGAAGAGGATAGCTCAGAGACCAGTCTGTGCTAGGCAAGATTAAGATGCTTGCCCAGTCTGGATTGTCAGTAGCCGAGGTGATGGCGATTTCGATAACGCGGGGGGTCCAGCCACTTTAATACAGAGGGCTGCCCATGTGGCAGTATAACGGAGAAGACGACGCCTCATGCTATGGCCAAAAGGGCCCAAAGACTCCTGCCGCCCTAGCCAAAATACTGGCCGAGCTGTATAAAGGGGAGAAGGAGGAGTTCACCCGTCTCCAAATCCGAGACGGGTTTTTCATGTATAATCCTCCCAGCTGGGTAAGGTTCAGCTCCACTATTTTATTCTTGTCCCTGAATCATTCTTGACAGGCAGCATCTTATCTTACTCATAACAGGAATGGCAAAAGGCCGTCGAGGGGATCCATGACCCTGCCCCTCAGTCGGAGAATCGCAACTGGGATCTTGACCCCGGATATGAGGAAGATCCGGACATATTTGTGGAGCTTGAGGATGGAGTATTTTATCAAATGAGCTACGACGGTACATATGTACCCATTATTGCCGATTACCTTGGCCTCCTTCGTGCTTCACGCGTAAGTAATCCGAAGACACCTTGTCCAAAAGAGTTTTCTCATTCCTCCTTACCCACCACACTATCCTGTGCTTAGAAGGGGAAGCGTTCGGCGCGCCATGCTGCCCCGGGAGTGTCTCCGAAGAGAGCGTCCCCCATACCAGGCAAGCCTTCCAAGAGGAAGCCAAAGAAAGATACGGCCGAGCCTTCATCAAAGAGGTATGAATTTTCAAGTATGCCCCTTGGCAATCACATCCAACTATAACCTTTCCGTTTACCCTTCATCAGGAAAAAGGTGTGCCGGACTATATCTGGGGGTCCGGCTGTCATACTTCCCGCAGCCAGGATTCAAATCCTGCCATGAAGACGGGGGCTAAAGCGGGGGTGATGTCGGACTGTCCTCCAGCAGAGGATTTGGATGATGTATCCGTCACCAACTCGGAAGTGGAGAGCGCCATGAATCATCGGTGCCGCAGGGCCATTTTACAAGACCCTGGCTTTTCAGAAGAGTCATTTAACGCCTTCAACTCCGCCGATGCGTATATCCAAGCTGCTTGAGATGGGCTTAACAAAGCCACAAAATAGCATTTAAAAGATGTGCATGTAAGTTTGTTTTGTCTGACTATGATAACCATATACTAGTAGCCCCCGAGACTTAAAGTAGTTGAAACAACTGATTTAAGGATCAATGTACAATCAGGTGCTTATGGAGAAGAACACCATGTTAACTCAGGAACTAGAAAAGTGTCAGCACCAGCTGTCTTCTGCCAATGCCGAACTGGAGAAATCCAAGAAGGCATCCCCCGGTAATGTTTCCCTCCATCGAGAAATCATAATTGTACACTAACAATGCTAATCTGGTTGCTTATCATTGTATTGGATCGTTAGACCAACTGCGGGAGCAGCTGGACGCCGCTCGAGGCGAAGAACACAGAGCCAAAAAACTGCTAGCAGCGGGCGAGCGTGTGTTAACAAAAGTCGTTCAGGAGAAAAAGAAGCTCCAGGATTTGAACACCAAACTGGGCGAAGAACTGAAAGACGTGCAAGCTCAGCAAGCTGACTCCGTGAAGGACAACAAAAAACTATGAGGTGGCATATTCAGTATGTGACCGCATTTATCTTATAATAGTTTGGAAGTAACAGTAGCTGATATAGCTGTGATTGTAGGTATATTGACGGGCCCATCCTGAAGAGGAGGTGTCTGGATCATCAAGTGATCTTCTACAAGAGCTATCGCAGTTGCACGAGCGAGCTCGACTGGAAATGCGGAGTGTAGCCAAGGCCTTATGGCCATCCGACTCCCCTCCAGGGAGTATGGAGAAGCTTGTAGAGCTGTCCAAGGGAGCGCTGCGGCGTATCCGACTGTGGAAGATATCGGCCTGCCAGGAGGGTGCGCGAGAAGCCTGGGCCATGATAAAAACACGATATACCAAGCTGGATCCGAATCACATGGCCCGGGTCGGACCGGTAGGGTCAAATGGGGAAGAAATTCCCGTTAGTTTAGTATATGGCCAAGTAGAGGTGGCTGCTAGATACTCCCAACAGGATTGTAAATTAGACCGCCTGTTGGACGGTATAGAGGAGGAAGTTTTTGAGTCCTAGGTGACTATGTACTTTCCTTCTAACTGGATAATAAAAACAATTGTCATGGCCGACCTTTTCGCTTCGACCTCTGGACCTGAAGGTGCGGAGTGTTTCCGAATACCCTTACGGCATAATATACTGGGGTATGCATGGGAACCAGGCGTAGGGGTCATAGTTGCTTGAATAGAAAATGTGTATCCAGCTAGTTATGTTATATTACATTATGTAAGAAACATCTTCCGGAGATAATAGTTCCGTTAAGGGTTCCTTTCCCTGGGTGTGCATGCGTTTAATGTGCATGTCCGAACTGTGATTGAAAAAATTGCAGAGTAAGTAACTTCTGGGATTTCACAGTGAAGTGAATGCGAAAACATCTTTAATTCACCGACCGAATATTCCCTTAAGAATGCTAGATTTCGGCTTCACCCAGTCCGAGGTACACATCCGGATGACCCGGCAGTAACAATCTCAGAGGTGCTCCCTTTATGCCCTAGCCGAACTAACGGGACCGTAGGGCATAAGCACAGGAGCCAGGCAACCCAGCTTGGCCAAAACTTAAGTCATATCGATGCATATAGTGGCAAAGAAAAGGTACATATGGAAAAACGCATATGTGGTGAGCTTGATGCTCAAAGAATAATAGCAAGCTTTTGTACAAGAAGCCCCCAGGTATAATGAACGTACATATGCAGAGGTGTACGCATCAGGTAAGGACGGTCTAGCCGTACTAAAACCATAAGGCTAAAGAGCAAAACGAAAGAAAAAGATAAAAAACGAAAAGAGAGAAAAAATAACATTAATAATAGGAGGGAGGAGACAAACACAGTAGTTCGGCACTAGGCATAAAATCGTCGTAGTCTGGCCGCATTCCAGGGGTTCGGCTCCAGGTGATTGTCTGACGCATCACGCAAGCGGCACGCTCCTCGGTGAGAACTTCGTCAATGATGAAGGGACCCTCGCACTTGGGCTTGAGCTTGTCCTTTTTCTTCTCCGACAGGCGTAGAACGAGTTCACCGATGTTATAAGTCTTGGCTCGCACTTCTCTGCTTTGATACATGCGAGCCTGCTGTTGATAAAATGCGGAACAGGCTTTTGCGACGTCGCGCTCCTCCTCCAAGGCATCTAGGTTGTCCTGCCGATCAAGCTCGGCTTCTCTCTCTTCGTACATGCGCACTCGAGGTGAGTCATGAATAATATCGCAGGGTAACACTGCTTCTGCACCGTACACCATGAAGAAAGGTGTATATCCAGTAGTGCGGTTGGGCGTGGTCCGCATCCCCCAGAGTACAGAGTCAAGTTCCTCCACCCAGTGCTTATCTGATTCTTTCAAAGACCGCACTAGTCTAGGTTTGATGCCGCTCATAATAAGACCATTCGCCCGTTCGACTTGACCGTTTGTCTGCGGGTGGTAGACAGAGGCGTAATCGAGTTTAATATCGAGATTAGCACACCAAGTTTTCACTTCATTGACTATGAAATTAGAGCCATTATCGGTTATTATGATGTGTGGGACACCATAACGGTGTACCACTCTGGATATGAAATCTATTACAGGCCCCGCTTTGGCCGTTTTGACTGTTTTGGCCTCTATCCACTTAGTGGATTTATCCACCATGACCAGCAGATACTTTCTCCTATGGCTTCCTCCTTTAAGGGGTCCGACCATATCTAGTCCCCAGACCACAAAAGGCCAAGTGATGGGGATTGTTTGTAAGGCCGTGGGGGGCATATGGCTTTGGTTGGTGAAGAGTTGGAATCTGACGCAATGTTGGAGAAGGTCATGTGCATCTGCTCGGGCCATCCGCCAATAAAACCCTCTACAGAAGGCCTTGCTAACAAGGGCCCGAGCTGCAGCATGGTGACCTCCAAGCCCGGCGTGAATCTCGGCCAAGAGCTTCCACCCCTCTTCCTCGGAGATACATCTTGGAAGAACTCCGGTAGCGCTTTTCTTATAGAGCTCTCCGTCATGAACCTTGTAGGCCTTCAAACGCCGGACAATGCAGCGGGCCTCATTCTGGTCCTCGGGAAGCTCCTTCCTGTTAAGGTAGGCCAGGAAGGGTTCGGTCCATGGGGCAATGACTGCCATAATGAGATGCGTCGATGGTGTTATTTTGGTGGCTGAGCCTCCGATGATGTCGGTGTTTTCAGAATTTGGGGTTATGTTCGGATCGGGACTAGTGTTGCCGTTTTCCCCCTGCCACACCACAGATGGCTTAAAAAGCCTTTCCAGAAAGATATTAGGTGGGACGGGGTCGCGCTTAGCGCCGATACGAGCAAGAACGTCCGCCGCTTGATTACTTTCTCGAGCCACATGTTGGAACTCGAGCCCCTCGAACCGGGCCGACATTTTTATGACTGCGTTATGATAAGCTGCCACCTTCGGATCTTTGGCGTCGAAGTCTCCATTTATTTGAGATATTGCAAGGTTTGAGTCCCCCGCACTTCTAGGCATTGTATGCCCACGGAGATAGCCATCCGGAGACCATGTAATAAGGCCTCGTATTCGGCTGCGTTATTGGAGTCTGTGTATAGTATTTGGAGTATGTACTAAACGACGTCTCCAGTAGGGGACGTTAAAACGATGCCCGCTCCTAGCCTTGCCAGCATTTTGGAGCCATCGAAATACATAACCCAATTGGAATATGTGTCATACTCTTTAGGGAGTTCGGCCTCTGTCCATTCGGCGACGAAGTCAGCCAGTACTTGGGATTTAATAGCTCGTCGTGGTTTGTATGTAATGTCGAATGGGAGGAGCTCAATGGCCCATTTGGCAATCCGGCCCGTGGCATCGCGGTTATTTATAATGTCATTGAGTGGTACTTCGTAAGCCACCGTAACCGAACACTCCTGGAAGTCGTGACGGAGCTTTTGGGATGCCATGAAGATCGCGTGTGCTATCTTTTGATAATGGGGGTACCGGCATTTGCATGGTGTAAGGACAGTGGCTACATAGTATACTGGCTTCTGAAGCGGGAATTTATGTCCATCTTGTTCTCGTTCAACGACGAGTATGACCCTCACCACCTGATGTGTTGCCGATATGTATAGTAACATCAGTTCACCGGCGTTTGGTGCGGCCAGGACTGGATTGCTCGCAAGAAGGGTTTTTATTTCCTCCAGTCCGGCTATTGTCGCGTCCATCCACTCGAAGTGATCAGTTCGCCGTAAAAGGCGATAGAGTGGCAGTGCCTTTTCCCCCAATCTGGAGATGAAGCGGCTTAGAGCTGCCACGCAACCCGCGAGTTTTTGAACTTGTTTAAGGTCTGTTGGCGTAGACAATTGCGACAAAGCTCGGATTTTGGCTGGATTAGCTTCAATTCGTCTATTGGAAACGATGAAACCCAGCAGTTCTCCGGCCGGGACGCCAAAATCGCACTTTCTGGATTGAGCTTAATGTCGTACACGCGGAGGTTGTCGAATGTGAGACATAAATCATCTATTAGTGTTTCGACGTGCCTAGTTTTGATGACGACGTCGTCCACATAAGCTTCAACTGTCTTGCCGATCTGTTTCTCCAGGCATGTCTGAATCATGCGTTGGTATGTGGCGCCGGCGTTCTTGAGCCCGAAGGGCATGGTGTTGAAGCAGAATGGCACATATGGGGTAATGAATGCTGTTGCAGCTTGGTCGGACTCCTTCATTTTGATTTGATGGTATCCGGAATATGCATCTAGGAAACACAGTGAGTCGTGTCCTGCGGTGGCATCAATGATTTGATCAATGCGGGGGAGGGGGAATGGATCCTTAGGGCAAGCTTTATTGAGGTCTTTAAAATCGATGCACAACCACCAGGATTTGTCCTTCTTTGGTACCATCACCAGGTTTGCCAGCCAGTCCGGATGTTTTATTTCTCTGATGAATCCGGCCTCAACTATGTTGGCTAGCTCCTCTCCCATGGCTTGACGTTTGGGTTTGAAAAAGCGCCACAGTGTTTGCTTGACCGGTTTATACCCCTTTAATATATTGAGGCTATGTTCGGCCAACTTGCATGGGATTACTGGCATATCAGAAGGGTGCCAGGCGAATATATCCCAATTCTCGCGCAGGAACTCTCATAGCGCGGTGTCAACCGTTGGCTCCAATTGTGCTCCGATGGATGCTGTCTTCTTGGGGTCCGTTGGATGGACTTGGAATTTGACTATTTCCTCCGCTGGTTTGAAGGAGGTGGATTTGGGTCGTTTTTCTAGGAACACATCATCCCTGTCCACCGTAGAGCGCAGTGTGGCTAATTCTTCGACTGCGAGGGCTTCAGATAATGCCTCGAGGGCCAAGGATGCGGTTTTGTTTTCGGCGCGGAGTGCTATGTCCGGATCACTAGCTAGAGTGATTATACCATTGGGCCCAGGCATCTTAAGCTTCATGTATCTGTAATGGGGTACCGCTTGGAAGTGCATAAATGCATCTCGTCCTAAGAGGGCGTGATACCCGCTGTTGAAAGGGGCCACTTGTAAGGTTATTTCTTCGGACCGATAGTTCTCTGGTGTGCGGAATACCATGTCGAGTGTTATTTTTCCCGCACACCGCGCCTCCCGACTGGGAATAATTCCTTGGAAGGTCGTGCTGCTTTGCTCAATGTGGCTCCTGTCTATTTCCATTTTGTGGAGTGTATCTTCATAGATGAGGTTTAGCCCGCTGCCGCCGTCCATGAGGACCTTGGTGAGCCGAAAGCCATCCATGATTGGACTGAGGACCAAGGCGGCTGGTGCTCAGACTGTCCTGTATTTTGGTTCGTTGCCGGCATTAAAAGTTATAGCCGCATCGTTCCAAGGGTTTATTGCTGCTATTTGACAGACTTCGCGAGTCCGCGTAGTGCTCTTTTGCGCCTATTGTTTGAGGCGAATGTCTCGAAGACCGTTAGTACCTTGGGGTCGTTGTCCTTTGGGGGGTGTCGTTCTGGGTTATTCTCGGTGAGGATATCCTTGGCGCTCTTGGCTACTTGCCAGAGTATCCAACATGCTCTAAGGCTATGTGTTGGTATGTTATCCAGTGTTGCGTGTATTTTGCATGGCCCATCGAGCCATCCTTCCAGAACGGTTCCACGCCCCATACTGGACTTGTATTTCTTTACCGCTGAGCCGGGCGTGTTGCAAGGGTGCGCCCTTTTCGCCTGAATGAGGGGTTGAGTGGGGACCGATGATTCCCAACGAGCTGCTTGAGTTTTCCAGGCGCTTTTCATTGCATTGTACTTCTGTACGATAGTTGCCAAGTCAGTGAAGTGTAGTATGCGACGACAGTTGATGGCGTTGAGGATTCCTTCGTCCCTGCAATTGTTGCGGAACACTGAGATCGCTTCCTCGACGCGACAATCTTTAATCATGTTTTTTATCAAGAAGGAATATGGCCCAGAAGTGGTGGACCGTTTCCTGAGACTGTTGTTTTATGCTCGTGAGAGCGCTTGTATTCGGGTGGGTGGGTGGATTTAAATCTGAACCCTGCCCCAGTTTTGGATCCGGAGTTTGAAGGTCTTCCGAACTTAACAGATCGGGCTCCGGGATGTCCGTTGATTTCTTAGGCCCGTCGTTCGATTCTATGTTCGGAGGGCAGGATGCTTCACCTCGCAGGTAGGTGTCCGGCTCTTCGAGACCGGAGATCCGGACATAGTCTGTCCTCAATATGGAGGAAGAGTTATCGACCCGCTCCTCGACTACCGCTATCTGGTGGGTGATCGGCGGAGATTTGATTTCTCTCTGATCGGGTTTAATACCAATCCGATCGTTGTCTGTAGCGACCCCTAGGGCGGCGATGCAATCTAGGAGCTCATTTAAAGACTAAAGCTCTGCTGGATCCATCTGCCTGGAGTATTCGGAGTCGATACGAAGGGGGTCTTCGATGACCCGAGAGGCCATCATCGGCTTAATGGCCGAACGGGCGGTCATGGTAAAGCTGCCTAGCCGGAGGGTTTGGCCTGGAGCCAGCGTTCCTCCGGTGGTGATATTATCCTTGAGAACAAGGCGAGACATCGATCTTGTTGTCGACGGCACAATGGAACTCTCAATGAAAGCACCAATGTCGTGTCAAAACCGGCGGATCTCGGGTAGGGGGTCCCGAACTGCGCGTCTAAGGTCGATGGTAACAGAAGACAAGGGACACGATGTTTACCCAGGTTCGGGCCCTCTCTATGGAGGTAATACCCTACATCATGCTTGATTGATATTGATGAATATGAGTGTTACAAGAGTTGGTCAACCTCGAGATCGTAATGGCTAAACCCTAGAGGTTTAGCATGTATGGCTATGATAATGAGTATCCTCTATGCGGACCAAGTCCTCCGGTTTATATAGACACCGGGAGGATCTAGAGTTACATAAGGTCGGTTACAAAGAAAGGAATCTACATATTTGGTCGCCAAGCTTGCCTTCCACGCCAAGGAGAGTCCTATCCGGACACGAGTACAGTCTTCGGTCTTCATATCTTCACAGCCCATCAGTCCGTCCCATGGCTAACAGGCTGGACGCCCGAGGACCCCTTAATCCAGGACTCCCTCAGTTGCCGCTGCCTGCTAGGTCGCCACTACTGCAGCCGCCTGCTAGGTTGCTGCCACGCCGCCTCCTGCTAGGTCGCCGCTGCCACTGCCTTCCAGGTCATCGCCAAGCCCCTGATGCGCGCTATCGTAGGTGAGAGATGACGGGGAGGAGAGGGAAGCCGGCGCCTGATATGTCTCCAACGTATCTATAATTTTTGATTGCTCCATGCTACTTTATCTACTGTTTTGGACTATATTGGGCTTTATTTTCCACTTTTATATTATTTTTGGGACTAACCTATTAACCGGAGGCCCAGCCCGGAATTGCTGTTTTTTTTGCCTATTTCAGTATTTCGAGGAAACAGAATATCAAACGGAGTCCAAACGGAATGAAACCTTCGGGAACGTGATCTTCTCACCGAACGTGATCCAGGAGACTTGGACCCTACTCCAAGAAGTTTCCGGGGAGGTCACGAGGGTGGAGGGCGCCCCCCTAGGAGCGCTCCCTGCCTCATGGGCCCCTCGTAGCTCCACCGACGTGCTCCTTCCTCCTATATATACCTACGTACCCCCATTAGACCAGAGAGGGGAGCCAAAAACCTAATTCCACCGCCGCAACTTCCTGTATCCACGAGATCCCATCTTGGGGCCTGTTCCGGAGCTCCGCCGGAGAGGGCATCCATCACGGAGGGCTTCTACATCAACACCATAGCCCTTCCGATGAAGTGTGAGTAGTTTACTTCAGACCTTCGGGTCCATAGCTAGTAGCTAGATGGCTTCTTCTCTCTTTTTGGATCTCAATACAATGTTCTCCCCCTCTCTCATGGAGATCTATTCGATGTAATCTTCTTTTTGCGGTGTGTTTGTTGAGACCGATGAATTGTGGGTTTATGATCCAACTTATCTATGAATAATATTTGAATCTTCTCTGAATTCTTTTATGTATGATTGAGTTATCTTTGCAAGTCTCTTTGAATTATCCGTTTGGTTTGGCCAACTAGATTGGTAGTTCTTGCAATGGAATAAGTTCTTAGCTTTGGGTTCAATCTTGCGGTGTCCTTACTCAGTGACAGAAAGAGTTGCAAGGCACGTATTGTATTGTTGCCATCGAGGATAACAAGATGGGGTATTTATCATATTGCATGAATTTATTCCTCTACATCATGTCATCTTGCTTAAGGCGTTACTCTGTTTTTAACTTAATACTCTAGATGCATGCTGGATAGCGGTCGATGAGTGGAGTAATAGTAGTAGATGCAGGCAGGAGTCGGTCTACTTGTCATGGACGTGATGCCTATATACATGATCATACCTAGATAACCTCATAACTATGCTCAATTCTATCAATTGCTCAATAGTAATTTGTTTACCCACCGTAGAATATCTATGCTCTTGAGAGAAGCCACTAGTGAAACCTATGGCCCCCGGGTCTATTCTCATCATATCAATCTCCATTACTTTATTTTACTTGTTTTGCTTTTACTTTTTACTTTGCATCTTTATACCAAAAATACCAAAAATATTATCTCTATCAGATCTCACTCTCGTAAGTGACCGTGAAGGGATTGACAACCCCTAAGCGTTGGTTGCAAGTTGCTACCATTTTGTGCATGTACGAGGGACTTGAGCGTGACCTCCTACTGGATTAATACCTTGGTTCTCAAAAACTGAGGGAAATACTTACGCTACTGTGCTGCATCACCCCCTCCTCTTTGGGGAAAACCAACGCTAGCTCGAGACGTAGCAAGAAGGATTTCTAGCGCCGTTGCCGGGGAGGCCTACACCAAGTCAGGTCAAGATTTACTCTCCCGTCAACGAGCCATTTCTGGCGCCGTTGCCGGGGAGGCCTACGCCAAGTCAAGTCAAGATTTACTCTCCCGCCAACGAGCCATTTCTGGCGTCGTTGCCGGGGAAGCCTACGCAAAAGTCAACATACCAAGTACCCATCACAATCTCTATCTCTCGCATTACATTATTTTCCATTTGCCTCTCGTTTTCCTCTCCCCCACTTCACCCTTGCCGTTTTATTCGCCCTCCTCTTTTTCCCCTTGCCTTTTGTTTGCTCGTGTGTTAGTTTGCTTACCTGTCGCTATGTCGAATTCCTTATCTTCTCCGTTATCTCCCGAGAATGAAGTGCTAAATTTTAAACAAAGGGAGGGAGAAAATCTAAAAGATGCTTGGTATAGAATTTGCAATGCTCAAAATAGATCTACCAGAAAGCAATCTACTTCAGTCCTTCTTCGCAATTTTTATGTAGGTGCTAATCCTTGGTATAGATATATCCTTGATACCATTACCGGAGGGAATTTTTTGGGTAGCCATACTTTTGATTCCTATAATGTTTTAATAGATTTATTTGGCTCACCTCCACTTTTGGTTAATGGAACTGTGTTAACCTTGGAGCATGTTATGCAAAGGCTTGAAATTATTGAAAACAAAGTTGCTACCATTGAATCCATTGAAAATCTAGATAAATTCATAATCAAATTACTCAATATGGATCTAAGGTAGGAATGACTTTGAAAAATATTAAGGAGAAGGAACCCATGGTTAATGAAAAAATAAATCTAGACTCTACTCGAATCGATAAACTTGAGGGTATCATTACCAACTTGGGAATTGCTTTTTCTTCCGTAAAAAGTACTCCTAGTCCTCCCACTAAAATTGCCAAGTTTATGTATGTTCCTAAAAATAAGGGTGAATCATCTAGTAAGGAAAATGCGGATCTTAAATCTATAAGTATTCACCCCGATCTTTTTTACAATCATTAAGGAACCATTTGCCACAAATGAATTTTTCGATCTTATGCCTAAAAGTTTGATAATCACTAGAAAGAAATAAAATTCTAAAGGAGGTGGATGCCTCATTGAAGAATTGCCTACCAAAGATGGCAATACCTAGATCTATCCTTGCTTTTATGCCTAGCTAGGGGCGTTAAACGATAGCGCTTGTAGGGAGGCAACCCAATTTTATTTTGTGTTTTTTGTTTTTGGTTCTGTTTAGGAATAAATAATCCATCTATATTCTGTTTAGATGTGGTTTTATCTTTTAATTAGTGTTTGTGCCAAGTTAAACCTATTAGATCTTCTTGGAAGATAGTTATTTGATCTTGCTGTAATTTCCAGAATCTTTGCGCTCAGTGCCCGAATTGTCAAACATCACCAGAACGTGATAAAATAGTGATTCCAATTGCTGCTGATCAATAAACAAATTGCCCAGGTCTTCTAATTTTGGTAGAATTTTTTGGGTTCCAGAAGTTTGCGTTAGTAACAGATTACTACAGACTGTTCTGTTTTTGACAGATTCTATTTTGCGTGTGTTGTTTGCTTATTTTGATGAATCTATGGCTAGTAAAATAGTTTATAAACCATAGAGAAGTTGGAATACAGTAGACACCAATACAAATAAAGAACAAGTTCACTACAGTACCTTAAAGTAGTCTTTTGTTTTCTTTCTCTAACGGAGCTCACGTGATTTCTATTGAGTTTTGTGTTGTGAAGTTTTCAAGTTTTGGGTGAATTCTTTTGATGGATTATGGAACAAGGAGTGGCAAGAGCCTAAGCTTGGGGATGCCCATGGCACCCCCAAGATAATCCAAGGACACCAAAAAGTCAAAGCTTGGGGATGCCCCGGAAGGCATCCCCTCTTTCGTCCACTTCCATCGGTAATTTACTTGGAGCTATATTTTTATTCACCACATGATATGTGTTTTGCTTGGAGCGTCTTGTATTATTTGTGTCTTTGCTTGTTAGTCTACCACAATCATCCTTTCTGTACACACCTTTTGAGAGAGCCATGCATGAATTGAAATTTGTTAGAATACTCTATGTGCTTCACTTATATCTTTTGAGCTTGATAGTTTACTCTATGTGCTTCACTTATATCTTTTTGAGCGTGATAATTTTTGCTCTAGTGCTTCACTTAGATCTTTTAGAGCACGGTGGTGGATTGTTTTAAAGAAACTTGATCTCTCATGCTTCACTTAGATTATTTTGAGAGTCGTTAATAGCATGGTAATTTGCTTAATGTTAATATACTTGGTATTCAAGATATGTGAAACTTTCTTTTTAGTGGGTTGAATACTAAGATAAGTTTGATGCTTGATAATTGTTTTGAGATATGGAGGTGATAATATCATAGTCGTGCTAGTTGAGTAGTTGTGAATTTGAGAAATACTTGTGTTGAAGTTAGCAAGTCCCGTAGCATGCACGTATGGTTAAAGTTGTGTAACAAATTTGAAGCATGAAGTGTACCTGGCTTGTGCATCCTTATGACTGGCGGTCGGGGACGAGCGATGGTATTTTCCTACCAATCTATCCCCCTAGGAGCATGCGCGTAGTACTTGATTTTTGATGACTTCTAAATTTTTGCAATAAGTATATGAGTTCTTTTGACTAATGTTGAGTCCATGGATTATACACACTTTTACCTTTCTGCCATTTGCTAGCCTCTTCGGTACCGTGCATTGCCCTTTCTCACATTGAGAGTTGGTGCAAACTTCGCCGGTGCATCCAAACCCCGTGATATGATACGCTCTTTCACACATAAACCTCCCTATATCTTCCTCAAAACAGCCACCATACCTACCTATCATGGCATTTCCATAGCCATTCCGAGATATATTGCCATGCTTTACTTTTGTCATATTGCCATTGCATGATCTTGTAGTTGACATCGTATTTGTGGCAAAGCCACCATGCATTATTTTTCATACATGTCACTCTTGATTCATTGCACCATCCCGGTACACCGCCGGAGGCATTCATATAGAGTCATATCTTGTTCTAGTATCGAGTTGTAATCATTATGTTGTAATCAATAGAAGTGTGATGATCATCATTATTAGAGCATTGCCCAATCAAAAAAAAGAGAAAGGCCAAAAAGAAAAAAAAGAAAGGCCCAAAAAAAAGAAGGAGAAAGTAAAAAGGGCAATGCTACTATCTCTTTTTCCACACTTGTGCTTCAAAGTAGCACCTTGTTCTTCATGTAGTGAGTCTCATATATTGTGCTTCAAAGTAGCACCATGATTTTCATATAGTGAGTCTCATAAGTTGTCTTGTTCATACTAGTGGGAATTTTTCATTATAGAACCTGGCTTGTATATTCCAATGATGGGCTTCCTCAAAATGCCCTAGGTCTTCATGAGCAAGCAAGTTGGATGCACACCCACTAGTTTTCTTTTGTTAAGCATTCTTAGCTCTAGTGCATCGGTTGCATGGCAATCCCTACTCCTTGCATTAACATCAATTGATGGGCATCTCCATGGCTCATTGATTAGCCTCGTTGATGTGAGACTTTCTCCTTTTTTGTCTTCTCCACACAATCCCCATCATCATATTCTATACCACCCATAGTGCTATGTCCATGGCTCGCGCTCATGTATTGCGTGAAGGTTGAAAAGGTTTGAGATTATTTGAGTATGAAACAATTGCTTGGCTTGTCATCGGGGGTATAGAAGTTGGGAACATCTTTGTGTGACGAAAATGAAGCATAGCCTAACTATATGATTTTGTAGGGATGAACTTCCTTTGGCCATGTTATTTTGATATGACATAATTGTTTGATTAGTATGCTTGAAGTATTATCATTTTTATGTCAATATGAACTTTTGTCTTGAACCTTTCGGATCTGAACATTCATACCATGATTTAGAAGATTTACATTGAAATTATGCCAAAGTATCACTCCGCATCAAAAATTCTCTTTTTATCATTTACCTACTCGAGGACGAGTAGGAATTAAGCTTGGGGATGCCTGATACGTCTCCAATGTATCTATAATTTTTGATTGCTCCATGCTACTTTATCTACTGTTTTGGACTATATTGGGCTTTATTTTCCACTTTTATATTATTTTTGGGACTAACCTATTAACCGGAGGCCCAGCCCAGAATTGCTGTTTTTTGCCTATTTCAGTATTTCGAGGAAACAGAATATCAAACGGATTCCAAACGGAATGAAACCTTCGGGAACGTGATCTTCTCACCGAACATGATCCAGGAGACTTGGACCCTACTCCAAGAAGTTTCCGGGGAGGTCACGAGGGTGGAGGGCGCGCCCCCCTGGGCGCGCCCCCTACCTCGTGGGCCCCTCAGAGCTCCACCGACGTGCTCCTTCCTCCTATATATACCTACGTACCCCCATTAGACCAGAGAGGGGAGCCAAAAACCTAATTCCACCACCGCAACTTCCCGTATCCACGAGATCCCATCTTGGGGCCTGTTCCGGAGCTCCGCCGGAGAGGGCATCCATCACGGAGGGCTTCTACATCAACACCATAGCCCTTCCGATGAAGTGTGAGTAGTTTACTTCAGACCTTCGGGTCCATAGCTAGTAGCTATATGGCTTCTTCTCTCTTTTTGGATCTCAATACAATGTTCTCCCCCTCTCTCGTGGAGATCTATTCGATGTAATCTTCTTTTTGCGGTGTATTTGTTGAGACCGATGAATTGTGGGTTTATGATCCAACTTATCTATGAATAATATTTGAATCTTCTCTGAATTCTTTTATGTATGATTGAGTTATCTTTGCAAGTCTCTTCGAATTATCCGTTTGGTTTGGCCAACTAGATTGGTAGTTCTTGCAATGGGAGAAGTGCTTAGCTTTGGGTTCAATATTGCGGTGTCCTTACTCAGTGACAGAAAGAGTTGCAAGGCACGTATTGTATTGTTGCCATCGAGGATAACAAGATGGGGTATTTATCATATTGCATGAATTTATTCCTCTACATCATGTCATCTTGCTTAAGGCGTTACTCTGTTTTTAACTTAATACTCTAGATGCATGCTGGATAGCGGTCGATGAGTGGAGTAATAGTAGTAGATGTAGGCAGGAGTCGGTCTACTTGTCATGGACGTGATGCCTATATACATGATCATACCTAGATAACCTCATAACTATGCTCAATTCTGTCAATTGCTCAACAGTAATTTGTTCACCCACTATAGAATATCTATGCTCTTGAGAGAAGCCACTAGTGAAACCTATGGCCCCCGGGTCTATTCTCATCATATCAATCTCCATTACTTTATTTTACTTGTTTTGCTTTTACTTTTTACTTTGCATCTTTATACCAAAAATATTATCTCTATCAGATCTCACTCTCGTAAGTGACCGTGAAGGGATTGACAACCCCTAAGCGTTGGTTGCGAGTTGCTACCGTTTTGTGCAGGTACGAGGGACTTGAGCGTGACCTCCTACTGGAGTGATACCTTGGTTCTCAAAAACTGAGGGAAATAATTACGCTACTATGCTGCATCACCCCCTCCTCTTCGGGGAAAACCAATGCTAGCTCGAGACGCAGCAGCGCCGGAGAGGTGCGGGGCTGAGAGAGCTGCCGTGGGTGGCAGATCGAGGAGGGAGAGATGCGGGAGGGTGGCGGCCCTAAGAAGGTAGACGGGAGAGGATAGGGCTTGTGTTCGTGCGAGGGTGATATGTCCATTTTTCATCATGCTTTTATATCAATATTTATTGCATTATGGGCTGTTACTACACATTATGTCACAATACTTATGCCTATTCTCTCTTATTTTACAATGTTTACATGAAGAGGGAGAATGCCGACAGCTGGAATTCTGGGCTGGAAAAGGAGCAAATATTAGAGACCTATTCTGCACAACTCCAAAAGTCCTGAAACTTCACGGGAGCAAGTTTCAGAATATATAAAAAATAGTGGGCGAAAGAAGTACTAGAGGGGGGCCACCCACCGTCCACGAGGGTGGGGGGCGCGCCCTAACCGCCTGGGCGTGCCCCTGCCTCGTGGGCCCCCTGGCAGCTCTCTGATGCCCATCTTTGGCTATATGAAGTCTTTCATCGAGGAAAAAAATCATAAGCAAGCTTTCGGTAAGAAACTCTGCCGCCACGAGGCGGAACCTTGGCGGAACCAATCTAGGGCTCCGGGGAGCTGTTCTGCCAGGGAAACTTCCCTCCGGGAGGGGGAAATCATCACCATCGTCATCACCATCGATCCTATCATCAGGAGGGGGTCAATCTCCATCAACATCTTCACCAGCACCATCTCATCTCAAACCCTAGTTCATCTCTTGTATCCAATCTTTGTCTCAAAACCTCATATTGGTACCTGTGGGTTGCTAGTAGTGTTGATTACTCCTTGTAGTTGATGCTAGTTGGTTTCTTCGGTGGAAGATCATATGTTCAGATCCTTTATGCACATTAATACCCCTCTGATTATGAACATGAATATGATTTGTGAGTAGTTACGTTTGTTCCTGAGGATATGGGAGAAGTCTTGCTATAAGTAGTCATGTGAATTTGGTATTCATTCGATATTTTGATGAGATGTATGTTGTCTTTCCTCTAGTGGTGTCATGTGAACGTCAACTACATGACACTTCACCATTGTTTGGGCCTAGAGGAAGGCATTGGGAAGTAATAAGTAGATGATGGGTTGCTAGAGTGACAGAAGCTTAAACCCTAGTTTATGCGTTGCTTCGTAAGGGGCTGATTTGGATCCATATGTTTCATGCTATGGTTAGGTTTACCTTAAGACTTATGTTGTAGTTGCGGATGCTTGCAATAGGGGTTAATTATAAGTGGGATGCTTGTCCAAGGAAGGACAGTACCCAAGCACCGGTCCACCCACATATCAAATTATCAAAGTACCGAACGCGAATCATATGAACGTGATGAAAACTAGCTTGACGATAATTCCCATGTGTCTTCGGGAGCGCTTTCCTTTATATAAGAGTTTGTCCAGGCTTGTCCTTTGCTACAAAAAGGATTGGGCCATATTGCTGCACCTTATTTACTTTTATTACTTGTTACCCGTTACAAATTACCTTATCACAAAACTATCTGTTACCGATAATTTCAGTGCTTGCAGAGAATACCTTACTGAAAACTTCTTATCATTTCCTTATGCTCCTCGTTGGGTTCGACACTCTTACTTATCGAAAGGACTATGATAGATCCCCTACACTTGTGAGTCATCAAGACTCTTTTCTGGTGCCGTTGCCGGGGAGTGAAGCGCCTTTGGTAGGTAGAATTTGGTAAGGAAAAATTTATATAGTGTGCTGAAATTTACTGTCACTTGTTACTATGGAACATAATCCTTTGAGGGGCTTGTTCAGGGTATCTTCACCCCGACCATTAGAGCAAAGAGTTGCTCCTCATCCTACTGAACGTACTGAAAATGTTTACTTTGAAATTCCTTCGGGCATGATAGAAAAACTGCTAGCTAATCCTTTTACAAGAGATGGAACATTGCATCCCGATTTGCACCTAATCTATGTGGATGCAGTTTGTGGATTATTTAAGCTTGCAGGTATGCCCGAGGATGTTATCAAGAAGAAGGTATTCCCTTTATCTTTGAAGGGAAAGGCATTGACATGGTTTAGGCTATGTGATGATATGGGATCATGGAACTACAACCGATTGAAATTGGAATTTCATCAGAAGTTTTATCCTATGCATCTTGTTCATCGTGATCATAATTATATATATAATTTTTGGCCTCGCGAAGGAGAAAGATTCTCTCAAGCTTGGGGGAGGCTTAAGTCAATGTTATATTCATGCCCCAATCGTGAGCTCTCAAGAGAAATTATTATTCAAAATTTTTATGCTTGGCTTTCTCTCGATAATCGCTCCATGCTTGATACTTCTTGTACTGGCTCTTTTATGATGAAGACCATTGAATTCAAATGGGATTTATTGGAAAGAATTAAACGCAACTCTGAAGATTGGGACCTCGACGAAGGTAAGGAGTCAGGTATAACACCTAAGTTTGATTGTGTTAAATCTTTTATGGATACCGATGTTTTCCGTGAATTTAGCACTAAATATGAACTTGACTCTGAGATAGTAGCTTCTTTCTGTGAATCCTTTGCTACTCATGTTGATCTCCCTAAGGAGAAGTGGTTTAAATATAATCCTCCCATTGAAGTAAAAGTAGTTGAACCTATTAAAGGTGAATAAAAGACTATCACTTATAATGATCCTGTTGTTCCTACTGCTTATATTGAGAAACCACCTTTCCCTGTTAGAATAAAGGATCATGCTAAAGCTTCAACTGTGGTTCGTAAGAGTAATACTAGAACACCTACTCCCTCTGAGAAAATTAAAGTTGAACCTAGTGTTGCTATGGTTAAAGACCTCTTGGCCGATAATATTGATGGGCATGTTATTTACTTCTGTGATGAAGCTG
Organism: Triticum dicoccoides; assembly: GCF_002162155.2. Lineage (NCBI taxonomy): Eukaryota > Viridiplantae > Streptophyta > Magnoliopsida > Poales > Poaceae > Triticum > Triticum dicoccoides. The sequence goes on from NC_041386.1 coordinate 444,064,367, forward strand.
CTAGAATTGCTAGACCCGATACTAAAAATAAACATAGACCTGTTGTAGGCATGCCTGTTATTTTTGTTAAAATAGGAGATCATTGCTATCATGGCTTATGTGATATGGGTGCTAGTGCAAGTGCAATACCCCATTCCTTATATAAAGAAATTATGCATGATATTGCACCTGCTGAGATAGAAGAGATAGATGTTACAATTAAGCTTGCTAATATAGATACTATTTCACCTGTTGGGATTGTTAGATATGTTGAAGTCTTGTGTGGGAAAGTTAAATATCCTGCTGATTTTCTTGTTCTTGGTTCCCCACAAGATGACTTTTGTCCCATTATATTTGGTAGACCCTTCTTGAATACTGTTAATGCTAAGATAGACTGCAGTAAGGATATTGTTTCTGTTGGTTTAGGGGATATGTCTCATGAATTTAATTTTGCTAAATTTCGTAGACAACCCCATGATAAAGAATTGCCTAGTAAAGATGAAATTATTGGTCTTGCTTCTATTGCCGTGCCTCCTAGTGATCCTTTAGAACAATATTTGCTAGACCATGAAAATGATATGTTTATGAATGAAAGAAGGGAAATAGATGAAGTATTCTTTAAACAGGGACCTATTTTGAAACACAACTTGCCTGTTGAAATCCTAGGGGATCCTCCTCCACCCAAGGGTGATCCCGTGTTTGAGCTTAAACCATTACCTGATACTCTTAAGTAGGCTTATGTTGATGAGAAAGAGATATATCATGTTATTATTAGTGCTAACCTTTCAGAGCATGAAGAACAGAAATTATTGAAAACTCTGAAGAAGCACCGTGCTACTATTGGATATACTCTTGATGATCTTAAGGGCATTAGTCCCACTCTCTGCTAGCACAAAATAAAATTGGAGAAAGACACGAAACCGGTTGTTGATCACCAACGACAGTTAAATCCTAAGATGAAAGAAGTGGTAAGAAAATAAATACTAAAGCTTCTGGAGGCATGTATAATTTATCCCGTTGCTGATAGTCAATGGGTAAGTCCTGTCCATTGTGTCCCTAAGAAGGGAGGTATTATTGTTGTTCCTAATGATAAAGATGAATTGATCCCACAAAGAATTGTTACAGGTTATAGAATGGTAATTGATTTCCGCAAATTAAATAAAGCTACTAAAAAGGATAATTACCCTTTACCTTTTATTGATCAAATGCTATAAATATTATCCAAACATACACATTTTTTCTTTCTAGATGGTTATTCTGGTTTCTCTCAAATACCTGTGTCAAAAGAGGATCAAGAAAAGACAACTTTTACTTGCCCTTTCGGAACCTTTTCTTATAGACGTATGCCTTTTGGTTTATGCAATGCACCCGCTACCTTTCAAAGATGTACGACTGCTATATTCTCTGATTTTTGTGAAAAGATTGTTGAGGTATTCATGGATGATTTTTCTGTATATGGAACTTCTTTTGATGATTTCTTAAGCAACCTTGATCGAGTTTTGCAGAGATGTGAAGAAACTAATTTTGTCTTGAATTGGGAGAAGTGCCACTTTATGGTTAATCAAGGCATTGTATTGGGGCATAAAATCTCTGAAAGAGGTATTGAAGTTGATAAAGCTAAAGTTGATGCTATTGAAAAGATGTTGTGTCCTAAGGACATTAAAGGTATAAGAAGTTTCCTTGGTCATGTCGGTTATTATAGGATGTTCATTAAGGACTTCTCTAAAATTTCTAGGCCTCTGACTAATCTCTTACAAAAAGATGTTCCTTTTGTTTTTGATGATGACTGTGTAGAAGCATTTGACATACTTAACAAAGCTTTGATTTCTGCACCTATTGTTCAGCCTCCTGATTGGAATTTACCATTTGAAATCATGTGTGATGCTAGTGATTATGCTGTAGGGGTTGTTCTAGGACAAAGAGTTGATAAGAAATTAAATGTTATTCAATATGCTAGTAAAACTCTATATAGTGCTCAAAGAAATTATGCTACTACTGAAAAAGAATTTTTAGCAGTTGTGTTTGCTTGTGATAAGTTCAGACCTTATATTGTTGATTCTAAAGTAACTGTTCACATTGATCATGCTGCTATTAAATATTGTATGGAAAAGAAAGATGCTAAACCTAGACTTATTAGATGGGTTCTCTTGCTACAATAATTTGATTTGCATATTATTGATAGAAAGGGAGCAGAGAACCCCGTTGTAGACAACTTGTATAGGTTAGATAATGTTCTTGATGACCCACTACCTATTGATGATAGCTTTCCTGATGAACAATTATCTGTGATAAATGCTTCTCGTACTGCTTCATGGTATGCTGATTATGCTAATTATATTGTTGCTAAGTTTATACCACCTAGTTTCACATACCAGCAAAAGAAAAAGTTCTTCTATGATTTAAGACATTACTTCTGGGATGACCCACGTATTTATAAAGGAGTAGATGGTGTTATTAGACGTTGTGTACCTGAGCATGAACAGGAATAAATCCTACGCAAGTGTCACTCCGAGGCTTATGGAGGACACTATCGGTGTCAAAAACGGCGGATCTCGGGTAGGGGGTCCCGAACTGTGCGTCTAAGGCGGATGGTAACAGGAGGCGGGGGACACGATGTTTACCCAGGTTCGGGCCCTCTTGATGGAGGCAATACCCTACGTCCTGCTTGATTGATCTTGATGATATGAGTATCACAAGAGTTGATCTACCACGAGATCGTAGAGGCTAAACCCTAGAAGCTAGCCTATGGTATGATTGTTGTTGTCCTACGGGCTAAACCCTCCGGTTTATATAGACACTTGAGGGGGCTAGGGTTACACAGAGTCGGTTACAAGGGAGGATATCTACATATCCGTATTGTTAAGCTTGCCTTCCACGCCGGGAGAGTCCCATCCGGACACGGGACGAAGTCTCCAATCCTGTATCTTCATAGTCCATCAGTCCAGCCAAAGGATATAGTCCGGCTGTCCAGAGACCCCCTAATCCAGGACTCCCTCAGTATCCCCTGAACCAGGCTTCAATAACGATGAGTCCGGCGCGCAGATTTGTCTTTGGCATTGCAAGGCGGGTTCTTCCTCCGAATACTCCATAGAAGATCTTGAACACAAGGATAGTGTCCGGCTCTACAAAAAAATTCCACATACCACCGCAGAGAGAATAATATTTCCACAAATCTAATCTGTTGACACGTTTAGCAACATGACATCACGCCATGGCCCGGTCATTATTCGAACCGTTTTTCTCAACCAGCACTGCACATATCGTGAGGCGGTTTTCTTGACACGTCTTGTCGAAGTAGAGATCGTGTCCCCCTATCATGGTATTCTCATCAATACGGATGTGAGTAACCCAACCGCGCCATTAATTACGGCGCTTGGGGAATAAGAGGTTTTACCAGGTGAGTGGGGAGGCGCATCGCCTCTTCCGCCCTTATAAAGGGACAAGGATTCACTCTTTTCACCCACGCCTTCTCCCCGATTCATTCCCTTCTGCTCAGGCTCCAGCGCCCAAGCGTTCACCTTCTATGCCCACAAAGGGTCTTCCAAAGATGTCCAGATCCAGAGAAGGAGGCAAATGGATGGCCTCTACCATCCGAGAGAAGGATATCAAAAAGCTTCGGGAGGCCGGGTATTTGGCCAAGAAAATCAGCCACCGTCTCCCGACGGCGGGACAGATCGTCCCCACTCCGGAACCCCACGAGAGGGTTGTATTCCTCCCTCACTTTGTCCGCGGGCTAGGGTTTCCCCTCCACCCATTCGTCCGCGGCATCATGTATTGTTATGGGATCGATCTTCACGATCTGTCCCCCAATTCCTTCCTCAACATCTCGACGTTCATTGTTGTGTGCGAGGCTTTTCTCCGCATTTCACCGCACTTTGGTTTATGGCTGAAGGCTTTTAATGTGAAGCCCAAGGTGGTGGGCGGCGAGCACGCCGAGTGCGGGGGCGCTATGGTGAGCAAGATGCCGAACGTCATATGGCCAACGAGAACCTTTAATGATTCTGTCAAGGAGTGGCAATAGCAGTGGTTTTACATCACTAAACCTTGCAGCAAGGAATGGGCCGCCTCTCCCGAGTTTCGATCCGGTGACCCTCTGCGGCTTACATCCTGGGTTAAGAAAGGCCTGGTCTGGTCATCGTCCGACGAACTGTCGGTGCTCCAGACGCGCGTTAAAGGTATGGGAGATAAGAACATTGAACTTGTCAACGTAGTCCAGGTGATGTTAGTCTGCCGGATACTGCCTTGTCAATACTGGACTTGCAATCTATGGGAATTCGATCCGGCCAGGCACCAAACCTTGCGAGGGTTCTTTGGCTCCTCGCACAAGGACATTTGGAAGGTGCTTTTCAAGTCCAGCAAATCATGGCCCGACTCCGCCAAGGACCGCGGGTACCAACTGTCCCGTCCTGCAAGTTCGGTGAGTTTATCAAACTTTTCTATCCGCATGACCCAAAGGAAGCGCTTAACGCATGTTATTCAACTCTCCCAGGGATGGACGAAGAAGGCGGAGCGGATCCATTGTCCGGCCCCTCTGCCCGAAGACCCGACCATCCCACTTCTGACGAAGATGCTAGTTCCGGCGCCTTACAAGGTGCCATAGAAGACGGCCGAGAAGGAGGCCAAAAAGACCCAGGGCGGCCTTCGTCGCCGCGGCACTTTGGACACAATACCCGAAGGCTCTGATGCCCATTCCACCTCCGAAGAGGACGAAGAGGAGGAAGATGAATCCCTCGTGGGGGGAAGAAGGAAAAGGACGGCCTCCGCACCCTTGGAGGCCGAACTGCCCAAAAGGGGAAAGGCTCCTCTTCCGGAGGAGTCCACTGCCGCCGCCGACAGCGGCCGGGCATGGGATCCCAGGGCCCAGCCCCTGGTGAACTCGTAAGTGTATAAAATCCGAGTATGTTTAAGCGTCTGGACTCATCGTGGCTTAGTATTTTAACCTAAGCCATATTTTTTTGTAGTCCGGTGAGGTCCCGTACCAAACAATCCTCATCAGAGGACCTGCTGAGCTCAAATGCTATGGAGAGCGGGACGCCCTCAAAGGTCCCTTCCTCCAAACAGGTGCATAACACCGAGGCTTCGTCCCAGAAGGACCCCGGCCAAGGAGGAAAGGAAGAAACCGTGAAGGCGGCGCCTAGAGGTCAAACCGCAGGGGCCGGACACGTGGGGGAAAAGATTCCCATGGGATCTGACGGCGGGGGCGATCTTGAGTACGACTTCCCTCCGGATGCGATTCCAGAGGCCTATACGGCTCCAGAATCAAGAAGGCAGCCTCCTTCGGCTGGAGGGGGCATGCCTGTTCCGCCGGCGACCTCTGTCCATCCAGAAGTGTCAGATGCTTTGTTGGTGGTGTTGCAAGACGCCTCCATCGTTGATGAACAATGTGCCCTTATGGGTGTGGTGATTGAGAAGATTCAGTCAACTGAGAGTGGACTAAACGAAGCCTGTATCAGCCTTATAAGAGGCTTTGAGGTATGTTTTATGAGTTGTCGGAGAGTGTCATAGTATAGATAGTAGCCCTGATGCACTGTTCGGTGAAAGAAAGAACCGAACAAGGGATCGAATTGATGATCACAGGAAGACTCATTAAATGACATTGAGTTCTCTTCTGTTTCAAGCAGGTACCTGTAGCGGCTGCTGCCTCTCATACTGCGGAGATCTCTGGACTGAATCAAAGTCTGGAGCGGGCCATAGAAGAACTTGGCTAATTGAAAATGTAGTTGAGGGATAAACAAGGTATGCACAAGCGTTTGCGCGCATTTATTGTGAAATAAGCCGCATAATTTGTGCTAGGGGTCATGACCGAAGTCGAGGCCCTCAAAAGGGCCGTTGCCGAGGCCGAGAAAAAGGCGGCCACAGAGCGGACTCTTCGTGAGAAACACGAGGCCAGAGTTATTGAAGCTGAGCAGGAGCTGCAAGGGGCCGTAAGTAAATGCGAGACCTTGGAGCAGAGTTTAACAGAGAAAGAGTCCGAACTCACCAAGGCGCGTCAAGCCACGAGCGATGCCCGGGGGAAACCCAAAGTGCCCTGCAGGGGATCCAAGAGGCGAGAAAGATCACAGCGGGTAATGCTTTTCCCATGTAAAGCAAGTATTGGAAGGGAAAACTATGTTTCTGATTTTGAATCCGGATTTCTTAGGTGTATTTGCCAAGCTACCTTGCAGCATATCAGATGTCGCCCAATTCCACCGAGCCGAGGAAAGGAACACCGCGGATAAGCTCTTCTGGTCGCAATATTTGGCACCGAATTATCCGGTGCCTTTTGCCGATCAACTGAAATAGCTGATTGAACTGCATAAGGCGGCGGAACTAGCCATGAAAGATATGGTTATACGGCTATGGCCTGCCGAGCCTATTCCAAGCAGCTACTTCGGGCTCGTGAGGCGGCTTGTAAGCGCTTGCCCTCGACTTGACGTCATCAAGTGGTCAGTCTGTATAGAAGGAGCGCGAATGGCCTTCGCCCGCGCAAAGGTGCACTGGGGGAAGATGGATGCTGAAAAGCTGGTGACCGGAGGACCACCAGAGGGGAAGGAGCACCGCAAGCCCGAATTATATTATAAGAGTGTCCTGAAAGGATCCTACCTTGCAGCGGAGCTATGCACCAAGGACGTTATATTTCCATGAATGCCAATCATGTTGTCCTTTGTGATGTTTTAACAAGGTTGTTTATATGTCGCCTGTTATATAAAAGTTTACCCTCCTGTGCGGCCGTTTTTATGTTAAACCCAAGAGTTGGCCAGTCGTCGGCTTCTGCCCCCATGTAAGAAGTACGAGGGTGTTCGGGATAAACCTGAGCACTCTTTATCCCAGTTTTGGGTCCTTCGAAGGAGGTGCTCAGCACAATGAACCAGGCAATCGGACTATAGGGCTTTATCACTCTCACTTAGCCATAGGAGCTTTAGTATGGTCGGCGCATCCCCTTGTGTTCGGAAGACCGTACTAGGGGCTGTATAAGCGCCTGATCAGAGAAAAACCGATCCATCGCACGCTGCATTGGTTATGGCATTATGCAGGAGAAATCCTTAAAGATTTGGTAACCGCTCGAACAGTTGACCAGCTCTCGCCGTATCATGACAGTCAGTTTTTGGCTTTCTCTACTGAGGTGCTCATCCGGAAGAACCGGGACACAATCGTAGTAGTTCTCCCAGTACTACCTTAGCCGATATAGCGGAACGTAAGGTACCAAAACATGGGAGCCGGGCAAACCCAACTATTGACCCAAGACATGATTCGGAGCTGATGCCTATAATGCTATAGGTTCGGGGTGCCAAACTTCAATGAAGGTGTTCGGACTTTTATTGCCGTGTTACGGGAAAAACGAAGCCCATGGCATATTTAAGGCATATCACTGAGTACGGATGCCACTTGACAAAATGATTTTGATAAGAAATAATCAGCAGGTAAAAGTCATATAAATCCACATGTTGTATTTGAATGATATGTCTATGCGTATGGGTACAAGTAATGTGATAAAAAAGGAGGTTGTGATAGCAGAACCTGTTGTGACCAGGGGGAAGAGGTTGAGTGCGGATTCGTAATATAGCCAGACGGTCACTGCGGGGAATGTCTAAGGATTCCCTAACGCGTTCAAGCTGCCTCCGTGTAGTCTGTCCTGGTCGGTGCAAAGGTGAACCTGCGAAGGAATATAAGAAATGTTTACGTGCCGGAGGGCGGTTGAACCGCTGTGTTTGGCCTGTCATGGCCTTTGCCGGAGTGTTTAGTTGAACTCTAGGCGAGCCGGAGTATCTTTCCGCGAAGTAGTTCGGAGCCCCTTGACGGTGTCCGGGAGCCTGGACGTCGACTAGAGGTTCGGGTGCAAGGTGCTGCTCGTTGTTTCTGCTGCTAAGGCAGTGGTGTATTTATTGGAGCCGAAGGAAGGTTTGGCCTTTCCATGAACCGTGATGACGCCGCGTGGATCGGGCATCTTGAGCTTACGGTAGGCATAATGTGGCACCGCTTTGAATCGAGCGAACGCGGTTCACCCGAGCAGTGCTTGATAGTCACCACGGAAAGGGGCGATTTCGAAGATTAACTCTTCGATATGGTAATTTTCTGGTGATCCGAAGATTACCTCAAGGGCAATGGAGCCTGTACAGCTAACCTCCATACATGGTATGATGCCTCTAAAAGTGGCTTTAGTGGGTTTGGTCGCTGAATGATCGATGCCCATCTTGCGCATTGTGTCCTGGTAAAGCAGATTTAAACTGCTACCTCCGTCCATAAGGACTCGAGTGAGGTGGAACCCGTCTACTATTGGGTCAAGGATTAGTGTGGCCGGATTGCCCTGATTGGCGTTAACCGGATGATCCGTGCGGTTGAAGGTGATCGACCCTAGTTTGTATTGTGGGATGGCTGGTTCCGTTGAGTCGCCATCCCTAAGGGTGCATATCTGGTCCGAGTTGGCAATTTGGGTGGTATTTACCACATTCATCGATTGAATATGGGGGGGGGACTTTTGCCCTCCTGTGTTCGGTGATCTGGGCTCTTCGTCACTATCGTCTCTTTGAGGCCCCTCTTCGTCTTTGGTGCCTGCCTTGCCAGCTTGTTTGAAGACCCAGCATTCTCTGTTGGTATGGGTGGCTAGCGTTTCTGGGGTACCGTGAATTTGGCATTGGTGATCGAGTATGCGGTCCAGACTGGATGGACCTGGATTTTTATTTTTGGGTGGCCCTTTCCGCTAACCGGACTTTGAGCCCCTGAACCCGGCATTAACTGCCGTATTTTCGGCGTTTTCACCATATTTGCGGCGCTTGTGTTTGTTGCTTGTGGTTTTCCATTGCTATCCCTGGCTTCTGATATGCCAGGTTTGCTTGCTGTATTGGTACTACGAGCCAACCAACTATCTTCGCCCGCACAAAAGCGGGCCATAAGTGTCGTGAGGGCTGCCATGGATTTTGGCTTCTCTTGGCTGAGGTGCCGGGCGAGCCATTCGTCACGGATATTATTCTTAAATGCCGCTAAGGCCTCTGCATCCGGACAGTCGACTATTTGGTTCTTCTTGGTTAGGAACTGGGTCCAGAATTTTCTGGCCGATTCCCCTGGCTGCTGAGTTATATGACTTAAATCGTCAGCGTCCGGCGGTCGCACATAAGTGCCCTGGAAATTGTCTAGGAATGCCTCTGCCAGGTTCTCCCAACTTCCGATGGAGTTTGCCGGCAAGCTATTGAGCCAATGCCGAGCCGGCCCTTTGATTTTTAGCGAGAGATATTTGATGGCATGTAGGTTATCCCCGTGGGCCATGTGAATGTGGAGGAAGAAGTCTTCTATCCATACCGCGGGGTCTGTGGTACCATCGTATGATTCAATATTTACAGGTTTAAATACTTCTAGGAATTCGTGATCCATTACTTCATCAGTGAAGCATAAGGGGTGTGCTGCGCCTCTGTGCCGGTCTATACCACGATGCGGTTTATACGAGTCTTGTCTGCCGTGTTCGGCTCGACCGGATTTGCTTTGAGTGTATCCGGCGTGACGATCATCGTCGCGTGGTGGTGCACGCCCCCGTGATCCGTAGATCGATCTTGCATGTTTTTCCTTGTTTTCCAATACATCTCGCAGGCCCCGCATGTTTCCCCGGGCCTTGGTATTTTTGTTTGATTGGCGGCGGGGTGCGGGCTGGACTCCGGGCTGAAATGCCTCTCTGTCTCGGCCACGAGGTGGCCCGTCAGCCGCATCATACGCTGGTGATGTAGGTTTCAATGTTTCCTTTTCGAGGTGAGGTAGCAACCTGCGCTTTGGATAACTCTTGGTTGGGCGCTCGAGTTCGTATTCCTCGGCTGCTAGGACGTTGGTCCACCTGTCTGCTAGCAAATCTTGATCAGCTCAAAGCTATTGTTGCTTTTTCTTCAAGCTATTTGCTGTGGCCGTAAGCCGGTGCTTGAAGCGCTCTTGTTCGACGGGATCCTTAGGCACGATAAATTCTTCGTCGCCGAGGCTCACCTCGTCTTCGGAGAGAGGCATGTAATTGTCCTCTTCCGATTCTCCATCTGCTGCCCGCTCTGGAGGGCTAGCTTGTTCACCCTCCCGCTCTAAATCGTGCTGGAGGGGATTGTTGTCGTCTTCGGCACTATCTGGAGTGTTATTGTCTCTTGTGCCGGTATCACTACTTTTGCTATGGCGGGACTTAGAGCGGCGCCGCTGACGTCGGCGCTTGGGTTGCTTCTTGGAGGGGTCATCCTCCGCTGTCTCGTCGCCATTGCCTTCTTTGGGGGTGTCCACCATGTATATATCATATGATGAGGCGGCGGTCCAGCGCCCTGTGGGTGGTGGTTCCTGCTCATCTCCTGCATCGTCGTCCATACCGTCGATGTCTTCGAAGTCGAAGTCGAGCATGTCGGTTAAATCGTCGACAGTGGCTACTAAGTGGGTGGTGGGTGGGGAGCGAATTTCTTCGTTGTCCGCATCCCATTCTAGCAGGACATAGTTCGGCCAAGGTTCTCCTGACAAGGAGAGAGACCTTAATGAATTTAGCACATCGCCGAAAGGTGAGTGTTGAACAATGTCCGCGGAGGTGAACTCCATGATCGGCGCCCAATCAGATTCGATAGGCACGGACGCAGGTAGCTCGGAGTCCGTGGCCGGAGACCAATCCAGTGGTTCGGCAACACGGCTCTCGTAAGGGGTGAAGTCAGTATCCGGCTCTATCGCCACTGAGAGTGCGGCCTCCATGGCGGGGTCTATCCACCCGTCCTCGGATGGCACAATTTGCTCCGGATTGAAGGCCGGAGTAGTTGCAGGTGTGATCTCCCGAACACTATCCGACGGCAGAGCTAAATCATGCTCGTCGTGATCGTGCGGCGCACCTGACATGGGCTCGAATCCGTCAAAGATTAAGTCTTCGCGGATGTCGGCAGTGTAGTTTAAGTTTCCGAACCCGACCTGATGGCCAGGGGCCTAGCTCTTGATCTGCTCCAGATGGCCAAGCGAGTTGGCCTGCAGTGCGGAGCTGCCGAATACGAAGATCTGCCCGGGGAGGAAAACCTCACCCTGGGCCGCATCGTTGCCGATGATCGAAGGAGCCATCAAGCCTTATGGTGACGGCACAGTGGAACTCTCAATGAAAGCACCAATGTCGGTGTCAAAACCGGCGGATCTCGGGTAGGGGGTCCCGAACTGTGCGTCTAAGGCGGATGGTAACAGGAGGCGGGGGACACGATGTTTACCCAGGTTCGGGCCCTTTTGATGGAGGTAATACCCTACGTCCTGCTTGATTGATCTTGATGATATGAGTATTACAAGAGTTGATCTACCACGAGATCGTAGAGGCTAAACCCTAGGCTATCCTATGGTATGATTGTTGTTGTCCTACGGACTAAACCCTCCGGTTTATATAGACACCGGAGGGGGCTAGGGTTACACAGAGTCGGTTACAAGGGAGGAGATCTACATATCCGTATTGCCAAGCTTGCCTTCCACGCCAAGGAGAGTCCCGTCCGGACACGGGGTGAAGTCTTCAATCTTGTATCTTCATTGTCCATCAGTCCGGCCAAAGGATATAGTCCAGCTATCCAGAGACCCCTTAATCTAGGACTCCCTTAGACACCATGCTGGAGATAGAACTACACATAAGGTATTGCAGTCCGGTTTTATTGGCCTACTCTATTCAAGGATGCCCGTAAGTTTGGTTTGTCTTGTGATGAATGTCAAAGAATTGGTAATATTAGTAGACGTCAAGAAATGCCTATGAATTATTCACTTGTTATTGAACCATTTGATGTTTGGGGCTTTGATTATATGGGACCGTTTCCTTCCTCTAATGGGTACACACATATTTTAGTTGCTGTTGATTACGTTACTAAGTGGGTAGAAGCTATTCCAACTAGTAGTGTTGATCATAACACCTCTATTAAGATGCTTACAAAAGTTATTTTTTCAAGGTTTGGAGTCCCTAGATATTTCATGACTGATGGTGGTTCACATTTTATTCATGGTGCTTTTCGTAAGATGGTTGCTAAGTATGATGTTAATCATAGAATTGCATCTCCATATCATCCACTGTCTAGTGGTCAAGTAGAACTGAGCAATAGAGAGCTTAAATTAATTTTGTAAAACACTGTTAATAGATCTAGAAAGAATTGGTCCAAGAAACTTGATGATGCATTATGGGCTTATAGAACTGCATATAAAAATCCTATGGGTATGTCTCCGTATAAGATGTTTTATGGAAAAACATGTCACTTACCTCTCGAACTAGAGCATAAGGCATATTGGGCCATTAAAGAGCTCAATTATGATTTCAAACTTGCCAGTGAGAAGAGCCCTTTTGACATTAGCTCACTTGATGAATGGAGAACCCAGGCTTATGAGAATGCCAAACTGTTTAAAGAAAAAGTTAAAAGATGGCATGACAAAAGGATACAAAAACATGAGTTTAATGTTGGTGATTATGTATTGTTATACAACTCTCGTTTAAGATTTTTTGCAGGCAAACTCCTTTCTAAATGGGAAGGTCCTTACGTCATCGAGGAGGTCTATCGTTCCGGTGCCATAAAAATCAACAAATTCAAAGGCACAAATCCAAGGGTGGTGAACGGTCAAAGAATCAAACATTATATCTCGGGTAATCCCATAAATGTTGAAACTAATGTTATTGAAACCGTAACCCCGTAGGAATACATAAGGGATACTTTCCAGAACGTTTCAGACTCCGAAAAGGAATAGGTATGTGGTATGGTAAGTAAACCGACTCCAAAACAGTTCTAATAGCAATTTTTCTCCGTTTTGGAATATTTAAGAAAATAGGAAAATAAGAAATAGTCCGGGAAGGACACGAGGCATCCACGAGGGTGGAGGGCACGCCCCCTGCCTCGTGGGCACCTCATGTGCTCTCCGGACTCTGTTTTCTTGCATGATACTTCTTTTGGTCAGTAAAAATGCATTATATAATCTCCCAAAGGTTTTGACCACCGTATCACGCAAATATCTTCTGTCTTTGTTTCGAGCTAGTTTTCTGACAGATCTAGATCGCCATGGCATCTTCAAGTGCCCCCAAGGACAAGTTCTTCGAGAAGGTCATCAACCCCTACCTCGCGGAGGTGCTGCAACACCCTCAAACCATTGAGATGCGTGAGGGGTTGCTGCACATCCGCGATGTTGAGGGACCAAGGAGGACCGGAAGCGTGGAGACAAGACTCGAAGCAATGGAGCAACAAGTTTTCAAGTGCCAGGAGATGGTGGAACGTGGACTTGACACCAATCACATAATGATCAAGGAGTTCACCAACACCACCAAGCAAGATGCCAGGAACATCGAGGAGACCATCTTCAAGCTTCACGAGAAAATCGAGCATCTCCAAGCCCAGATCTATGACCTGCAAAACCAAAACTGTGAGTATCAATATAGATGCAAGAGGATGACTTTGGCTGCAGATTCGAGGATCCCGTAGACTTGATCCTCCTTCTATGATGGTGAGACTATGCCTTGGAAGATGGACGATAAGCCTACATCATCAACAACTCCATCATCACTACCTCCGAGGAAGGAGACATAAACACATGGGTATGGGCACTCCCCTTGGCAACTGCCAAGCTTGGGGGAGTGCCCCGGTATTGTATCACCATCGCACTTTTACCTTTACCGTTTTCTTAGTTCGATCCTCTTGGTAATATCTTGATCTAGTAGAATAAAAGTTTTAGTATGATCTAGTTTTGAGTTTTGCTTTATGATCCTTCTATGTAATCGAGTCCGTGAGCTATATATAATAAAGGTTAGTGTTGAGTCAACGGCTTTGTTATCTTGCTATGACCTTGAGGGAATAAAAGAAAAGATAAAAAGAAATAAAGAGATCATTTGGATCTTATGGAGTGTAATGACTTCACATATAAAGAGTATGATGAATAAAAATTGTTGAGAGTTGACAAGCATAGTTTTGGTCATCGTTGCAATTAATAGGAAGTAATAAAGAAAGAGAGGTTTTCACATAAAAATATACTATCTTTGACATCTTTTATGATTGTGAGCACTCATTAAACTATGACATGCTAAAGAGTTGACGTTGGACAAGGAAAACAACGTAATGGGTTATGCTTTCCTACATCTGAAATAAATTATATTGCCATGGATCATCCAACATGTTGAGCTTGCCTTTCCCTCTCATGCTAGCCAAATTCTTTGCACCAAGTAGAGATACTACTTGTGCTTCCAAATATCCTTAAACCCAGTTCTATCATGAGAGCCCACCATATCTACCTATGGATCGAGTAAGATCCTTCAAGTAAGTTGTCATCGTTGCAAGCAATAAAAATTGCTCTCTATATACGTATGATTTATTAGTGAGGAGGAAATAAGCTTTATACGATCTTGTGATGTGGAAGAAATAAAAGCGACAGACTGCATAATAAAGGTCCATATCACAAGTGGCAATATAAAGTGACGTTCTTTTGCATTAAGATTTGGTGTATCCAACCATAAAAGCACATGACAACCTCTGCTTCCCTCTGCGAAGGGCCTATCTTTTATTCTTGTCTTATACTTCATGCAAGAGTCACGGTGTTCTTCACCTTTACTGTTTACATTTTATCCTTTGGAAAGCACAATGTATTGGAAAGATCCTGATATATATAGCTAATTGGATGTGAGTTTTCATGAACTATTATTGCTGACATTACCCTTGAGGTAAAAGGTTGGGAGGCAAAACTATAAGCCCCTATCTTTCTCTGTGTCCGATTAAAACTTCATAACCATAAATATCGCGTGAGTGTTAGCATTTGAGTATGTGGACTTGCTGAAAAGCTCTTATATTGACTCTTTCCTATGTTATGATAAATTGCAATTGCTTCAATGACTGAGATTATAGTTTGTTGGTTCTCAATGAAGTTTCTGATTCATACTTGAAATTGTGATTGAATTGTTACTTTAGCATAAGAGATCATATGACAATATATGTATATGTTGTTGTTCTAAGAATGATCATGATGCCCTCATGTACGTATTTTATTTTTATCGACACCTCTGTCTCTAAACATGTGGACATATTTATCGATATCGGCTTTCGCTTGAGGGAAAGCGAGGTCTAAGCTTGGGGGAGTTGATACGCCCATTTTGCATCATGCTTTTATATCGATATTTATTGCATTATGGGATGTTATTACACATTATGTCACAATACTTATGCCTATTCTCTCTTATTTTACAAGGTTTACATGAAGAGGGAGAATGTCGACAGCTGGAATTCTGGGCTAGAAAAGGAGAAAATATTAAAGACCTATTCTGCACAACTCCAAAAGTCCTGAAACTTCACAGGAGCAAGTTTTAGAATAAAAAAAATATTGGGCGAAAGAAGTACCAGAGGGGGGCCACCCACGGTACACGAGGGTGGGGGGCTGCCTCGTGGGCCCCCTGGCAGCCCTCTGATGCCCATCTTTGTCTATATGGAGTCTTTCGTCAGGGAAAAAAATCATAAGCAAGCTTTCGGGAAGAAACTCTGCCGCCACGAGGCAGAACCTTGGCAGAACCAATCTAGGGCTCCGGCGGAGCCGTTCTGCCGGGGAAACTTCCCTCCGGGAGGGGAAATCATCACCATCGATCCTCTCATCGGGAGGGGGTCAATCTCCATCAACATCTTCACCAGCACCATCTCATCTCAAACCCTAGTTCATCTCTTGTATCCAATCTTTGTATCAAAACCTCAGATTGGTACCTGTGGGTTGCTAGTAGTGTTGATTACTGATACGTCCATTTTGCATCATGCTTTTATATCGATATTTATTGCATTATGGGCTGTTATTTCACTTTATGTAACAATACTTATGGCTATTCTCTCTTATTTTACAAGGTTTACATAAGGAGGGAGAATGCCGACAGCTGGAATTCTGGGCTGGAAAAGGAGCAAATATTAGAGGCCTATACTGCGCAACTCCAAAAGTCCTGAAACTTCACGGGACATCTTAAAAGAAATAAAGAAAAATCCTCGCCAAAGATGAAGGCCAGGGGGCCCACACCCTTCTCACAAGGGTGGGGGGCGCGCCCCCTACCTCGTGGGCCCCCTGGTGGGTCTCTGACGTCCATCTTCTCCTATATGAAGTCTTTCAATGAGAAAAAATGAAGCAACCTTTCGGGACAAGACTCCGCCGCCACGAGGCAGAACCGAGGCAGAACCAATCTAGAGCTCCGGCAGGGCTGTTCTGCCGGGGAAACTTCCCTCCCGGAGGGGGAAACCATCACCATCGTCATCACCAACGCTCCTCTCATCGGGAGAGGGCAATCTCCATCAACATCTTCACCAGCACCATCTCATCTCCAAACCCTAGTTCATCTCTTGTATCCAATTCTTGTCTCAAAGTCCGAGATTGGTGCTAGTAGGTTGCTAGTAGTGTTGATTACTCCTTGTAGTTGATGCTAGTTAGTTTAATTGGTGGAAGATCATATGTTCAGATCCTTTATGCATATTATTACCCCTCTGATTATGAACATGAATATGCTTTGTGAGTAATTATGTTTGTTCCTGAGGACAAGGGAGAAGTCTTGCTATTAGTAGTCATGTGAATTTGGTATTCGTTTGATATTTTGGTAAGATGTATGTTATCTAGCCTCTAGTGGTGTTATGTGAATGTCGACTACATAGCACTTCACCATTAT
Source organism: Triticum dicoccoides (assembly GCF_002162155.2). Taxonomy (NCBI): domain Eukaryota; kingdom Viridiplantae; phylum Streptophyta; class Magnoliopsida; order Poales; family Poaceae; genus Triticum; species Triticum dicoccoides. The sequence goes on from NC_041386.1 coordinate 444,080,922, forward strand.
TTGGGCCTAGAGGAAGGCATTGGAAAGTAATAAGTAGATGATGGGTTGCTAGAGTGACAGAAGCTTAAACCCTAGTTTATGCGTTGCTTCGTAAGGGGCTGATTTGGATCCATATGTTTCTTGCTATGGTTAGGTTTACCTTAATACTTTTGTTGTAGTTGCGGATGCTTGCAATAGAGGTTAATCATAAGTGGGATGCTTGTTCAAGTAAGAACAGCACCCAAGCACCGGTCCACCCACATATCAAATTATCAAAGTATCGAACGCGAATCATATGAACGTGATGAAAACTAGCTTGACGATATTCCCATGTGTCCTCGGGAGCGCTTTTCCTATTATAAGAGTTTGTTCCGGCTTGTCCTTTGCTACAAAAAGGATTGGGCCACCTTGCTCCACTTTATTTACTTTTGTCACTTGTTGCTCGTTGCAATTTACCTTATTACAAAACTATCTGTTACCACTTATTTCAGTACTTGCAGAGAATACCTTGCTGAAAACCGCTTATCATTTCCTTCTGCTAATTGTTGGGTTCGACACTCTTACTTATCGAAAGGACTACGATACATCCCCTATACTTGTGGGTCATCAAGACTCTTTTCTGGCGCCGTTGCCGGGGAGTGTAGCGCCTTTGGTAAGTGGAATTTGGTAAGGAACAATTTATATAGTGTGCTGAAATTTACTGTCACTTGTTACTATGGAAAGTAATTCTCTGAGGGGCTTGTTCGGGGTATCTTCACCCTGTCCAGTAGAGCAAAGAGTTGCTCCTCAACCTAGTGAACCTATTGAAAATGAAATTCCTTATGAGTATCCTTCGGGTATGATAGAAAAACTGCTAGCTGATCCTTTTATAGGAGATGGAACAAAGCATCCTGATGAGCACTTAATATATGTGGATGAAGTTTGTGGATTATTTAAGCTTGCAGGTATACCCGATGATGTTGCTAAGAAGAAGGTCTTCCCTTTTTCTTTGAAGGGAGACGCATTGGTATGGTATAGGCAATGTGATGATATGAGATCACGTGACTATAAAAGATTGAAGTTGGAATTTCATCAAAAGTATTACCCTGTGCATCTTGTTCATCGTGATCGCAATTATATATATAATTTCTGGCCTCGCGAAGGAGAAAGCATCACTCAAGCATGGGGGAGGCTTAAATCAATGTTATATTCACGCCCCAATCATGAGCTCCAGAGAGAAATAATTATGCAAAGTTTTTATGCTCGGCTTTCTGAAAACAATCGCAACATGCTCGATACTTCTTGTGGATCTTTTATGATGAAGACTATTGAATTCAGATGGAATTTATTGGATATAATTAAACGCAACTCTGAAGATTGGGACCTCGACGAAGGTAAGGAGTCAGGTATGACACCTAAGTTTGATTGTGTTAAATCTTTTATGGATACCGATATTTTCCGTAAGTTTAGCACTAAATATGGACTTGATTCTGAGATAGTAGCTTCTTTCTGTGAATCTTTTGCTACCTATGTTGATCTCCCTAAGGAGAAGTGGTTTCAATATCATCCTCCCATAGAAGTAAAAGTAGCTGCACCTATTAAAGTTGAAGAAAAGACTGTCACTTATAATGATCCTATTGTTCCTACTTCTTATATTGAGAAACCACCTTTCCCTGTTAGAATAAAGGATCATGCTAAAGCTTCAACTATTGTTCGTAAAAGCAATATTAGAACTTATACACCTCCTGAGCAAGTTAAAGTAGAACCTAATATTGCTATTGTTAAATATCTCTTGTCTGATAATATTGATGGGCATGTTAATCAGTTCGAAGGTGAAACTGCTAGAATTGCTAAACCGTGTGATAAGGATAAACATAGACCTGTGGTAGGCGTGCCTGTTATTTCTATTAAAATAGGAGATCATTGTTATCATGGCTCATGTGATATGGGTGCTAGTGCTAGTGTTATACCTCATGACTTATACAAAGAAATTAAGAATGAAATTGCACCTGTTGAGTTAGAAGATATTGATGTTACTATTGAACTTGCCAATAGAGATACTATTTCACCAATTGGGTTTGTTAGAGATGTTGAAGTCTTGTGTGGGAAAACTAAATATCCTGCTAATTTTCTTGTTCTTACTTCTCCACAAGATAGCTTTTGTCCCATTATATTTGGTAGACCCTTCTTGAACACTGTTAATGCTAGGATAGATTGTGAAAAGAATGTTGTTACTATTGGCTTGGATGATATGGTTCATGAGTTTAACTTCTCTAAATTTAGTAAACAACATCCCGAGGAAGAATTACCTAGTAAGGATGAAACTATTGGTCTTGCTTCTATTGTCGTACCTCCTAGTGATCCTTTAGAACACTATTTCCTAGACCATGAAAATGATATGTTCATGACCGAACGAAGGGAAATAGATGATGTATTCTTTAAATAGGAACCTACTCTACAACACAATTTGCCTGTTGAAATTTTAGGGGATCCCCCTCCACCCAAGGGTGATCCTGTGTTTGAGCTTAAACCTTTACCTGATAATCTTAAATATGCATATCTTGATGAAAAGAAGATATATCCTGTTGTTATTAGTGCTAACCTTTCAGAGCATGAAGAAGAAAGATTATTGAGAACTCTGAAGAAGCATCATGCAGCTATTGGATATACTCTTGATGATCTTAAGGGCATTAGTCCCACTTTATGTCAACATAAAATAAATTTGGAAGCAGATGCCAAACCAGTTCGTGATCCTCAACGACATCTGAATCCTAAAATGAAAGAAGTGGTAAGAAAAGAAATACTCAAGCTTCTGGAGGCAGGTATAATTTATCCCATTGCTCATAGTGAGTGGGTAAGTCCTGTCCATTGTGTCCCTAAGAAGGGAGGTATTACTGTTGTTCCTAATGATAAAGATGAATTGATTCCACAAAGAATTATCACAGGTTAATGGATGGTAATTGATTTCCGCAAATTAAATAAAGCTACTAAGAAAGATCATTACCCCTTAACTTTTATTGATCAAATTCTAGAAAGATTATGCAAACACACACATTATTGCTTTCTAGATGGTTATTCTGGTTTCTCTCAAATACCTGTGTCGGCTAAAGATCAATCAAAGACTACGTTTACATGCCCTTTTGGTACTTTTGCTTATAGATGTATGCCTTTTGGTTTATGCAATGCACCTACTACCTTTCAAAGATGCATGATGGCTATATTCTCTGACTTTTGTGAAAAGATTGTGAGGTTTTCATGGATGACTTTTCCGTCTATGGTTCGTCCTTTGACGATTGCTTGAGCAATCTTGATCGAGTTTTGCAGAGATGTGAAGAAACTAATCTTGTCTTGAATTGGGAAAAGTGCCACTTTATGGTTAATGAAGGTATTGTCTTGGGGCACAAAGTTTCTGAAAGAGGTATTGAAGTTGATAAATCCAAGGTTGATGCTATTGAAAAGATTCCATGTCCCAAGGACATCAAAGGTATAAGAAGTTTCCTTGGTCACGCCGGATTTTATAGGAGGTTCATTAAGGACATCTCAAAAATTTCTCGGCCTCTGACTAATTTATTGCAAAAAGATATACCATTTGTCTTTGATGATGATTGTGTAGAAGCATTTGAAATACTTAAGAAAGCATTAGTCTCTGCACCTATTGTTCAGCCACCTGATTGGAATTTACCCTTTGAAATTATGTGCGATGCTAGTGATTATGCTGTAGGTGCTGTTCTAGGGCAAAGAGTTGATAAGAAATTAAATGTTATTCATTATGCTAGTAAGACTCTAGACAATGCTCAAAAAATTATGCTACTACTGAAAAAGAGCTTCTAGAAGTTGTATTTGCTTGTGATAAGTTCAGACCTTATATTGTTGATTCTAAAGTAACTATTCACACTGATCATGCTGCTATTAAATACCTTATGGAAAAGAAAGATGCTAAACCTAGACTTATTAGATGGGTTCTCTTGCTACAAGAATTTGATTTGCATATTGTTGATACAAAGGGAGCTAAGAACCCCGTTGCAGACAACTTATCTAGGTTAGAAAATATTCTTGATGACCCACTACCTATTAATGATGACTTTCCTGATGAACAATTAAATGTTATAAGTACTTCTCGTAGTACTCCTTGGTATGCTGATTATGCTAATTATATTGTTGCTAAGTTTATACCACCTAGCTTCACATACCAACAAAAGAAAAAGTTCTTCTATGATTTGAGACATTACTTTTGGGATGACCCACATCTTTATAAAGAAGGAGTAGATGGTGTTATTAGACGTTGTGTACCTGAGCATGAACAGGAACAGATCCTACGCAAGTGTCATTCCGAGTCTTATGGAGGACACCACGCTGGAGATAGAACTGCACATATGGTATTGCAATCTGGTTTTTATTGGCCTACTCTCTTCAAGGATGCCCGTAAGTTTGTCTTGTCATGTGATGAATGTCAAAGAATTGGTAATATTAGTAGACGTCAAGAAATTCCTATGAATCATTCTCTTGTTATTGAACCATTTGATGTTTGGGGCTTTGATTATATGGGACCTTTTCCTGCCTCTAATGGATATACACATATTTTAGTTGCTGTTGATTACGTTACTAAGTGGGTAGAAGCTATTCCAACTAGTAGTGCTGATCATAACACTTCTATCAAAATGCTTAAGGAAGTTATTTTTCCGAGGTTTGGAGTGCCTAGATATTTAATGACTGATGGTGGTTGAGGGAGTCCTGGATTAGGGGGTGTCCGGATGGCCGGACTATACCTTCGGCCGGACTCCTGGACTATGAAGATACAAGATTGAAGACTTCGTCCCGTGTACAGAATGGACTTTCCTTGGCGTGGAAGGCAAGCTTGGCGATACGGATATGTAGATCTCCTACCATTGTAACCGACTCTGTGTAACCCTAGCCCTCTCCGGTGTCTATATAAACCAGAGAGTTTTAGTACGTAGGACGAACAACAATCATACCATAGGCTAGCTTCTAGGGTTTAGCCTCTCTGATCTCGTGGTAGATCTACTCTTGTACTACCCATATCATCAATATTAATCAAGCAGGACGTAGGGTTTTACCTCCATCGAGAGGGCCCGAACCTGGGTAAAACATCGTGTCCCCTGCCTCCTATTACCATTCGACCTAGACACACAGTTCGGACCCCCTACCCGAGATCCGCCGGTTTTGACACTGACATTTGTGCTTTCATTGAGAGTTCCTCTGTGTCATCACTTTTAAGCCCGATGGCTTCCCCGATCATCAACAGCAATGCGATCCAGGGTGAGACTTTTCTCCCCGGACAGATCTTCGTATTCGGCGGCTTTGCACTGCAGGCCAATTCGCTTGGTCATCTGGAGCAGATCGCAAGCTATGCCCCTGGCCATCAGGTCAGATTTGGAAGTTTGAACTACACGGCCGACATCTGCGGAGACTTGATCTTCGACGGATTCGAGCCACAGCCGAGCGTGCCGCACTGTCACGATGGGCATGATTTAGCTCTGCCGCCAAACAGTGCCCTGGAGGCCGCACCTGTGTCCGCTCCGACCCCTAGCTCGGAGCCGATCACACCAACCGAGGATGGGTGGTTAGACACCGCCTCGGAGGCTGCAATTTCTACGGCGATTGAGCCGAACACCAGCCCTATTCTCTGCGAAGCCCGTGACTCCAAGGAGCCGGACTCCTCTCCAGACTCCGAGCCCTCCGCACCCCGATCGTTCGAACCCGATTGGGCGCCGATCATGGAGTTCACCACCGCGGACATCTTTCAGCACTCGCCCTTCGGCGATATTCTGAAGTCACTAAATTCTCTCTCTTTGTCAGGAGAGCCCTGGCCGGACTATGGTCAGCACGGTTGGGATGCGGATGATGAAGAAATTCAAAGCCCACCCACCACCCACTTCATAGCCACTGTTGATGATTTAACCGACATGCTCGACTTCGACTCCGAAGACACCGACGGTATGGACGCCGATGCAGGAGATGATCAAGAACCAGCGCCTATAGGGCACTGGAAAGCCACTTCGTCGTATGATATATACATGGTGGACACCCCAAAAGAAGGCAATGGCGATGGAACAACGGAGGATGACCCCTCCAAGAAGTAGCCTAAGCGCCGGCGTCAGCGGCGCCACTCTAAATCCCGCCAAAACAAAAACGGTGATTCTGGCATGGGGGATAATAACACCCCGGACAGTGCCGAAGACAACCACCTCCAGCAAGATTTAGCACAGGAGGATAGAGAAGCCATCCCTCATGAGAGAGCGGCAGACAGAGAGGTCGAGGACGATAATTATATGCCCCCTCCGAAGACGAGGCAAGCCTCGACGACGACGAATTTGTTGTGCTAGAGGATCCCGTCGAACAAGAGCGTTTCAAACGCAGGCTTATGGCCATGGCGAGCAGCCTCAAGAGAAAACAACAACAACTTAGAGGTGATCAAGATTTGCAAGCCGACAGATGGACTGAAGTCCTTGCGGCCGAAGAGTATGAACTCGAACGCCCCTCCAAGAGCTACCCAAAGCGCAGGTTGCTACCCCAATTAGAGGAGGAATAACTTAAACCTACATCACCAGCACATGATGCGGCCGACCGGCCACCCCGTGGCCGCAACAGAGAGGCCTCTCGACCCTCCACTCAAGTCGCACGCCGGCGCCGCTCAAAAACTACCAAGGCATGGGAAAATGTGCCAGACCTGCGAGACACATTGGAGGACAAGGCAAGACAAACAAGATCGATCTACGGATCACGTGGGCGCCCCACGGCACGAGACGGTACTCGTCACGCCGGATATAGTAAATCCGGCCGGGCCGAACACAATAGACAAAGCTCGTTTGAGCTGCATCGTGATATAGCCCAGTACAGAGGCGCCGCACACCCACTATGCTTCACAGATGAAGTAATGGATCATCAAATCCCCGAGGGTTTCAAACCCGTGAACATCGAATCATATGATGGCACGACAGATCCTGCGGTATGGATCGAGGAGTATCTCCTTCATATCCACATGGCCCGCGGTGATGACTTACACGCCATCAAATACCTCCCACTCAAGTTTAAAGGACCAGCTCGGCATTGGCTTAACACCTTGCCAGCATAATCAATTGGTTGTTGGGAGGACCTGGAAGCCGCATTCCTCGACAATTTCCAGGGCACTTATGTGCGACCACCAGACGCCGATGACCTAAGCCACATAATTTAGCAGCCAGAGGAATCGGCCAGACAATTCTGGACACGGTTCCTAACCAAGAAAAATCAAATCGTCGACTGTCCGGACGCAGAGGCCCTAGCAGCCTTCATGCATAACATCCGCGACGAGTGGCTTGCACGTCACCTAGGACAGGAAAAGCCGAAATCTATGGCAGCCCTCACGACACTTATGACCCACTTTTGCGCGGGAGAAGACAGCTGGCTAGCTTGCAGCAATAGCATGACCAAGAGCCCTGGTAATTCGGATACCAAGGACAGCAATGGCAGGTCGCGTCGCAACAAGCAAAAGCGCCGCATTAACGGCAACAATGCTGAGGATACGACAGTTAATGCCGGATTCAGAGGCTCTAAATCTGGTCAGCGGAAAAAGTCATTCAAAAGAAATACTCCGGGCCCGTCCAGTTTGGACCAAATACTCGACCGCTCATGCCAGATACATGGCACCCCCGAAAAACCAACCAATCACACCAACAGGGATTGTTGGGTGTTCAAGCAGGCAGGCAAGTTAAATGCTGAAAGCAGAGACAAGGGGCTGCATAGCGATGACGAGGAGGAGCCCCGGCCGCCGAACAACAGTGGACAGAAAGGTTTTCCCCCACAAGTGCGGACGGTGAACATGATATACGCAACCCATGTCCCCAAGAGGGAGCGGAAGCGTGTGCTAAGGGACATATACGCGATGGAGCCAGTCGCCCCAAAGTTCAACCCATGGTCTTCCTGCCCGATCATTTTTGATCGAAGGGACCACCCCACTAGCATCCGTCATGGCGGATTCGCCGCATTGGTTCTAGACCCAATTATTGACAGATTTCACCTCACTAGAGTCCTTATGGACGGCGGCAGCAGCCTGAACCTGCTTTATCAGGATACAGTGTGAAAAATGGGCATCGATCCCTCGAGGAGTTAATCTTCGACATCGTCCCATTCCGCAGTGGCTATCACGCTCAAGATGCCAGGCCCTCGAGGCGTCATCACGGTCAATGGAAACACCGAACGCTCTCTCCGAACAGAGGAGCATACGGCGGCTATCGCAGCGGAAGTACAAAGCAGCCTCTCAAGGCAATTCTCTAGTCCGGCCATTAAACATCTGGACACCATCAAGCGCGCCCGGAGTAACCTACAAGAAGACTGCCTGGCACGTTCCGAGCAAGCGTAGCAATGCGGCCCCAACCCCAGCCCTCGCGAACTTGCGAAACCAGTGTCGCGCGTACATAACTACGCTATAGAAATACCATGGGCACAGGGGGAGGGGCACCATCATGGCATGCCCGAAACGCGGCTTAAACCGCACTAGGGGCTACCGATTTCTTAAATTTTCTCTTATTTTCTGGACTCCATTCTTCGGAAGGCTTGTCTGGCAGTACAATTGCCGCACAAACGATACAACTAGGGAAGCAGAAAGCTACGCCGCACTACAAAACTCTAAGGTGGTCTCTATAACGAGCAGTATACCTGTTTCGCATAACATTCCGCAGCTCGCCCCTGGAAAGGACATATTTGATAGTCCCATCTTTTGCTTATCGCACTATTTGTATCGTCCTGCTTTGATCGCAGCTTTTTTAAATAAACAATGCATAGCTTCCGTCTATTATTGCATTACCCTTTCTTTTACGAATATATGTTCATTAATGACATGTTGCACCCGTACACTTTGGTACGGCCAATACGCTAGGGGCTCAAGTACCCCACAATATGGCGTGAGAAGTCCGAACACTTTCACAAGTGCGGCACCCCGAACTTATAGCATTATATGCATCGGCTCCGAATCATGTCTTGGGTTAAACGTTGGGTTTGTCCGGCTCCTATGTTTTGGTACCTTACATTCCATTATATCGGCTAAGGTAGCACTAGGAGAACTACTACGATTGTGCCCCAGTTGAGCTAGGCTAAGCACCTCAGTAGAGAAAGCTAAAACTGACCGTCATGATGAGGCGAGAGCTGGTCGCTGTTCGAGAGGTTTTCGAGTCCCTAAATACTCATGCCGCTTAGAGTGAGGAGTCGGCTTTGTCCGGCCTAGGTGTGGATAGCGCCCCGAACTCGGTCTTCTGAACACTAGGGGCTTCACCGAAATTTAAAATTATAGAATTCTATGGCTAAGTGAGAGTGTTCAAGCATTATAGTCCGATTGCCTTATTCGTTGTGTTGAGCGCCTCCCTCGAAGGACCCAATAATGGGAAAAAGGGCGCCCATGTTTATCCCGGACACCCCAACACTCGTTCCATGGGGGCAGAAGCTGACGACTCTGTTAGGACCCCGATCCTAAGTCACATCAATCTAGCATGTAACACATCACATCACTTTGCGGCCTCACGCACGGTATTCCCACGGGTGCCACCTTACCTGGCCCGGGACCGTTTGCGCCTTTTGGCTCACGTATATGATAGTGCCGCTAGCATCCATATGACAAAGAACCCGGGCTGACATGGCTAGTCGTGAACCCAAAGTGGCACTAACTTACAGGGACAGGCATCCATGACCCAGCATCGAACGTGTCGGTCATCAGCGAGTGAATCCAGGCTGTAGCACTGGGCTAGCAGGACTCCGGTGAACCGGGCTGTAGCGGGCTAACAAGACTCCGGAATTCATCGCGTGACATTTCCCCGTGGGGACAGACACAGGAACGAAGAAGGACACATGCCGGCCAGACTAAGTGTTCCGGAGCAGTAGCAAGCTACCATGGCTCAGTGGAAACACTAGGAGACATTTCCCGGTAAGAGAGGCTACCAAGGATAAACAACTAGATAGTCAGATCCCACACATACCAAGCATTTCAATAACATACACACAATATGCTCGATATGTGCAAATACAACATGGCATCACAACATGACTCTACGACTCAAGTATTTATTCAATAGGCTCCCAGGAGCGAGATATTACAAACATGGGTCTCATGACCCAACACTCAGAGCATACAAGTCAAAGCATAAGCGGAAGCTTAACATGTCTGAGTACAGACATCTACAAATGAAAAAGGCTGAGAAGCCTGTCTATCTACCAGATCCTGCCGAGGGCACAAGATCGTAGCTGAGGTAACAAGCTAAACGTCGAAGTCCACGCGGTACTACTAGCGAGACTGAAGTCTCTCTGCAAAAACATAAATTAAGCAACGTGAGTACAAATGTACCCAGCAAGACTTACATCAGATCTAACTACATATGCATCATTATCAACAAGGGGATGGTGGGGTTTAACTGCAGTAAGCCAGCTTTGACTCGGTGGCTATCCTAAACTACGACTGCAAGTAACTCTTTTGAGGTGGTGCACACGAGTCCACATATTCACCATATCAATACACCACTATGGAACCGCTCCCGTCTCCCTACGAGAACGCCATCCATAGCACTCATGCTTATCTTGCGTATTTTAGAGTATCTACTTTCACTTGTCTATGAACTATGCAAGGGGTCCAAGTTTCCATATCCGAGGAATCCGGCTATTCGAATAGATAATGATAACCCTGCAGGGTTGTACTTCTTCACACACGCTCCCGCCACTTATCGCCCTGTACACGTCATGTACCTCGGCAACCTTCAAGCGGAAGCCGAGTGAGGGAGTCGGCCACGACCTGACTAACCAAACAAGTCTCTCGTCCAGGTTTATCGCCTATTCGGGTTCCATCCGCAAGGAGATCCGGTCGGGGTGTCGCTCACGGCCCCAAACGATGTGTGCAGGGTTCCCAAGTCCACCATCCGGGTGCCACTTGGTACACCGGGCCACTGTGCCTAGTCTGTCCCATGCCCACCTGTACCGGGTGCCACTTGGTAGACTACTAACACTACCTACAAACACCAGAAACTAGTTGCAACTCCTGGACAGAGATCATGTTGATTAATAAGTCGAGAGGGGTCGAGTTACCGGAACCCAATGTGTGGTAGTAACTGGTCATGGATCACAAACACAGAACTCAGTTCCTGAAGACGGCTGCAATGAGACAACCCACCATGTACTCCTACATGTCCTCTCACCCCTACCTTTACCAAATCGTGTTCACACACTTAGCTCTCAACGGTAGGACATGTTCACACACCTCTGATTCATCCCCGATGAATCAGACCTGACTCAACTCTAAGCAGTAGCAGGCATGACAAACAAGCATGAATGAGTAGGCACAACAGGGCTCAAACAACTCCTACTCATGCTAGTGGGTTTCATCTATTTACTGTGGCAATGACAGGTCATGCAAAGGATAAAGGGGTTCAACTATCGCAGCAAGTAACAGATGAATCGGTGTTGTCCTAATGCATTAAAAGAGAGCAGGAGCAAGAGAGTAGGATTGTATCGGAATGAACAAGGGGGTTTTGCTTGCCTGGCACTTCTGAAGATAGTATAGTTCTTCATTGGTGTCATCAAACTCATCGTCGGAACCACGTCTATCGAGAGGGGGCAAACACCGACAAACAAGGAAGAACACAATCAATGCAATGCACAATATGATGCATGATCATGACATGGCAATATGCTGTGACTTGAGCTAATGCAACTAGCAACAGATTAAATGAAGTTGGTTTGAATACAAGATTCAAATTCAAACTCCATATGTGATTATTCAGATGCCGTTTAATTGATTTGACCTAAAGAGTGAACAAAGTTGTTCTAACATGCATGAAAAAAGTACTGATGGATAGATTGGATTTTTCTGATCATTTTTCATATATAAATTATTTCATTCTGGGTTACGGTTGAATTTCTATGATTTATTGAAGTTTTAGCTATTTTCTGGAATTCTTGATTATTTATAAAATAAACTAAATTCCAGAAAAGGAATATTGCATCAGCATGGCGTCATGCTGACCTCAGCAGAGTCAACAGGGCAGCCTCGGGTCAAACCTGACCAGGGGGGTCCACTGGTCAGTGACACACCGCTGGCATGAGTCACTAACGTGTGGGGCCGGTCAAAGGCCACGTCTGCAAGTCAAACTGACGTGTGGGACCAGCTGGGTTAATAACTAATCTAAACAGAAACTAAACTGGGAATAATTAGGGCGCGGGGCCCATTCGTCAGTGGCCCAGGGGGTTGGTTAGCGGTGTGTTTAGGCCCTAATCACGGCCACGTCAGCGGTCGACGCCGGCGACCAAAACACGGCGGTGGCTCGCCGGAGATGCTCGGGGACGGAGCTACGGAGCATTGTTTCGCTCGTGGTTTGCCGCTATGGGACACTGGAAGTGAGGCGCATCCGGTGGTGGCCGCGTGGTGTGCTGGGGGTGTGTGTAGCAGCGGCGGCGGCGAGCTGGGCGGCCGCCGAAGTTCGGGAATCCAAGCTTTAGGCGTTACGGGGCACGAAGGGCACGGCCGATGGGCTCTACGGGTTGCTGGGGTCACCAGGAACACTCGGAGGCAACGAGCGCAGGTGGAGGAGCTCGGGAGCACGATGCTCACCGTCCATGGCGGCGGCCGGAGCTCGGGTTCGGCGGGGCAGCTAGCTAGGGGACGAGAACGGAGGGGGCGAGCAAAGAGGAGAGATGAGGAGCTCACAGGGAGGCGGCGCAGAAGGTCAGTGGGCTCGGGGGCGCGCCAGACGTCGCGAATCGACGGTGGTGAGCTTCGGTGGCCGGCGACGGGAACGGCGATGGTGGCGGCGTTGCAGCGCTTCCCGAGGGGCTTGGCTCGGTGGGGAGGAAGAGGGGGTCGAGGCGGAGCTCCTGAGCTCAGCGGAAGGGCGAGGGGTGGCCGGTGGCTATGGATGCGATGGCGGCGCCCTCCGGTGGCTCTAGGTGGTGCTCCAAATCGAGAGGGGGAGAGAGCTAGAGCGAGCAGAGAGAAGGGATAGCGGTCGAGGGGATCGAGGGCGTTCCAATGGTGCATTGGAGAGGTCGGGGGCGGCTGGGACACGTCGAAGCAGGAGGTGGCGACCGGCGACGCGCGCTCTGCCACGACTTGTCCTCCTGGCGAGGGGTTGAAGACAAACCTGCCCCTCGTTAGGTTGGGCTGGGCTGGCTCTGGTGGACTGGGCTGCTGGTGGGCTACTAGGTAAGGCCAGGTAAGTGGCCAGGTATGTGCTTTGTTTTATTTTCTGTTTGTTTTATTTTTCAATTTATTTTGCCACTGTTTTGAATTTAAAATAATTCAAACAATGCCAAAAACTCCTCTGAATATTTTTATTTTGCTAGATGGACTTTTCCAAAAGCTCATAAAATATTTCAGGGGTATTTGAAATTATATTCTAATTATATGAATATAATTCAAATTCAAATAGCTAATGATTTAAATTCAAAGTCCCAAGATTAAGTCCTTAAAAATGTTCAATATTTTGGTTGGGACCAGAACCCTTTTGCCAAAATTATCAAACATTTAAGAAGAGAATTTTGGAACAATGAATGAGATTTTAGGGTTTTTGCCCTTCTTTTATTTAGGGTTTTGAGGCTTCCAAATTTCCCCAGTTCAAGTTCAAAAATTTAAACATGATGCCAACACTAGGCAGCACCAGAAGCTAGGGATGTGACAACTCGCCCCCACTAAACAAGAATCTCGACCCGAGATTCAAGCGTAGGGTAAGACGAAGGGGGCACGCAAACTAACACAATCTTCACGATCCAGGTTGCACTTCAAATGAACGTTGATTCAATCACCATCTTTGTCTTGTCGTCTTGCTCTGAGAACTCCAGCCAATATGACAACGAGAGGAGAAGGGGACTCTAGAAGGATCGATCTTCTCGAAGATCGAACAACTCAGGATCAACTCATGGGACGAGACATTGACACATCTCTCGAGCTGAGACACGAAGCACACATCTAGAGGGATGGAGTGAAACGGATGACGAAGGTTCACGAGGTAGGCAACAATTCCACACCTAAGAGGGTGGTGAATGGTTGTCAACGTAGCGAGGAGTTAAGTTGACATGACACCATAATGATGCACCTTAGGGAAGGTGACTCGTAGAAATATCCCCTTAAGTGGCAAAAAGAATTACCTTTGATTCAGAGATCATCGAAACTCTTTATACCAGTCTAAGGCAATTCTCAATCAATCATTTGGAGGAGTTCGGTAGAATGCCTACCTGGATTAGAATAGATGATGTGGATTACCTTGTTGAAAACAACACAAGGGATGATTTTAGTAACTGGGAGAAGCTCAACAGTAGAGAGTGAGTCCACTGTTTGAAAAGTTATAGCATAATCGAGGAAACTGAGAGCAATCCAGTTAGTGCCGATGATAACACCTAGCGCTTGTGCGTGCTCTCAAGAACTTGAGCATTTCCATATTCATCAAGATTTTACCAACATCCGTGTCAAGGATCCTGGCAACACAACATACTACCATGATGGATAGCGATGGACGATGCAGATGCATAGGAAGATAATAGCTCCTCAGATTTCACCCTAGCGAGGCCAAGGAAACAAAATCTGGATGATCGACCGAGAGACATTTAGCACTCCGCTTCTAATGTTCTCCTTGATGTGCTAGTGTAATCCATAGATAATTATGGTTTGATATCTAGAACATCAAGTAAAAGGTCGGACTTCGGGAGCATAAGAATCCATAAAGAATAACTATGGAGGTAAATCCTGCAAAATCCTTATGGGGAGGTGGCCAACTTCTTCAAACAAGATACTACAATAACAGGTCTTCCGGCTGGGTGTGTTGGCCACGACATCCACTTTACCGGTTATCGAGGGACCAATATTATAGTTCTTGGGAAATGTTCCAACCATCATATCTGCCTGAGATTCAGATCTGGTTGGTGTCAGAATAATCCAGACTCATCGAGTCTAGGAAGAAAAATGAAAGTTTGCAACACAAATCGATGAGATAACGTTGCGAGATTCTCGGGAAATGAACCACAATAGCAAGCTCCAAAACATGAGCTAGTTCTGCTACACACATGTGAACACACCGTCCCAGACAAGCATGATCACATGGTAGTCTTACAATAAAACACTACCGAGTTTTTGTTGGGAACCATCAACGAGGATATCGAAGTCCTAACATAAGTCCGGATTAGCTCTTATGAAGGAATTCCTTTTCCTGGAGTAAATTAGTTAGTGGCTTGGTGTGCTAGGGAATTCATATGGAATGAAGATGATCAGTCTAACAACCCACGGAATACTTCGCACGTGCATAACTGACTTGGGATGGTTTCAGAGGAGGTAAAAACATGCTCTCTCGAATTCACGGCGGCAACTTGCATCAAATGCACATGAATTAGAGGAAGTCACTTCTTTTCATCCAAACATATGCTTCACGAACGAGTCATGAAGATAATGCTTATAAAAAGTTTCCAACACTAGCTTGATGTCCGACAAAATCATGGAGAAAATAAGGATGTTGTCGATGGGCTCAACAACAATTTATCGAAAATTTCCATAAAATGGAATTCCACGACTAGGTGAACAAGGTGATAGCATTGGTCAGACCAAAAGATGTGATGGTGTATGCTCGAGGGTTTAATCACGAATAAGACAACATTACGAGCATCGTTGGTTCTGATTTGATTTGAGGATAGCCCACACCCAAATCAAAGGTTGGACAAGATGATAGGTCCATTAACTGATCACGAGGGCCAGTCGATGAAAATATCAACTTTCTTCAACACACACATACAAAGGATATCCCTTTGAAATGAACTAAGTCAGGTAAGCTTTTATCCTCCAACTCTCCAAGTTGTTGTTTAGCTTAACCAACTGGCTCAGGGTATCCAACACGGATTCTTGGAGAAAGGGTGGTCGAAAACCAACTTGGTCACGAGCTCAATATAGCGGTCAGGTACCAACCTGGTGATACTCCCGAGAAGATAATCGGAAAATCACGAACCACCGATATGCAACTAAGCTCGAGAACAATCTTGCTTTTCAGGGCAAGATGATATGATCAAAAGAGCAAGGGATTGGCACAATACTAACTCATTGATCAAAGAGTGCACCAGAAATAAGGACTAGGTAGCACAATCTATCTTAGAATGATATATCAAGAACCAACACACTAAGAATAAAATTATTGTCCTTTAACTACCAAGCAACAAGGTTGCTAGGAGTACTGATTTCACACATCACGATTCACTTGTCGACATTCCGGTTGCAACAACACGGGAACCGAGAAATGAATAATGATGGAGAGAGTATCACTGTATCAAGAGTTCATAGGATGGTGTGCAATTCCCATGATATTCTTGGTATAAGATGGTAATACTCCAAGGTGGAGCAGAATTCAAAAGCTGGGTTGGCATTTTGATCTGCGGAATACAACTGCTTTGACCCAATCCTAGAAATGGATGAGGTACTGGAGTTTGTTTCTCCTAGTCATTCTGAACTAGAATGGCTTGACGGACCACAAGAGTAATAGGCATCGATGAGCTCGAGTGCACAACTACTCTTGACTATCAATTGATAGACGAGGGTCGGAAGACAACTAAAGTGGGGCAACTCAAAGGAACATACGGTTTTCTGAGTTGTGGATGCATAGATTAGTATGTTGAACCAAGTTCAACAAGTTTCTTCCGGATAACCTATGCAGAAAGGTTGAACTGTCAGAGTCACAATATAAAATGAAGAACTCATCGAGAGCACTCCTGTTATGATCTTTCGGTTCAACGAGGAACTACTGCCATAAGTAGTTCATGGTATTTGGAAGAACGATATACCATGGACCTCGAGGACTAATGCAAAGGTTACTAATAACCTAAAGGAACGAGCAAACACTAACAACAAAAAGTAGGTAGAGAAATCTCGGGTTCAAAAACCCAGAAGTGGAATACCTACATACTAAATGGCATCACGGGATGCTTTCGAGAATGATGGCCAGAATCATCACACTGGGAACAAAAGCATGGCTAAATTACTAGATGATACTCTAGACACCTAGGGTCATAATACTAGCTCCAACATATATGTCAAGGCAATAAAGTACCTCAACTCACTGATTTGTGTGATTAATCTGACCAAAGGCACATCGGGAACAGGAGGAAGGGATTTGCAAATGCATCAGACTATTTAGAAACCTGGGATGACTCGGACAGCATAACGGCTGTAAATGCTCGAAAGATTTGAGACATGCTGCCAAAATGGTGGCATAACCACTCAATCATCATAATATCAAGGTTCTGAGATCAACTATGAACATACAGAAGATAGTAGGAACTTAACTCAAGCTTAGAACCATCAATCCTAAAGGACTACGGATTAGTAACACGTGATCCTGATAGAAAGAAGAGAAAGCCTAGTTCCTTAACCCCGTAGGAAAGATAGGATGACTCAGATCAGAAGGCATAAGGTATAAGGAGTAAAAAGAGCCTTACGTTCCATCCCACAATCAATTCCCTTATATAACTAAAGCATTTCTAGACTCAAGTTCGACCAGTTTGGCTTAGTAATCCTACAGGCAGTCAGGCTCTGATACCAAAGCTGTCAGGACCCCGATCCTAAGTCACATCAATCTAGCATGTAACACATCACATCACTTTGCGGCCTCACGCACGGTATTCCCACGGGTGCCACCTTACCTAGCCCGGGACCATTTGCGCCTTTTGGCTCACGTATATGATAGTGCCGCTAGCATCCATATGACAAAGAACCCGGGCTGACATGGCTAGTCGTGAACCCAAAGTGGCACTAACTTACAGGGACAGGCATCCATGACCCAGCATCGAACGTGTCGGTCATCAGCGAGTGAATCCAGGCTGTAGCACTGGGCTAGCAGGACTCCGATGAACCGAGCTGTAGCGGGCTAACAGGACTCCGGAATTCATCGCGTGACATTTCCCCGAGGGGACAGACTCAGGAACGAAGAAGGACACATGCCGGCCAGCCTAAGTGTTCCGGAGCAGTAGCAAGCTACCATGGCTCAGTGGAAACACTAGGAGACATTTCCCGGTAAGAGAGGCTACCAAGGATAAACAACTAGATAGTCAGATCCCACACATACCAAGCATTTCAATAACATACACACAATATGCTCGATATGTGCAAATACAACGTGGCATCACAACATGACTCTACGACTCAAGTATTTATTCAATAGGCTCCGAGGAGCGAGATATTACAAACATGGGTCTCATGACCCAACACTCAGAGCATACAAGTCAAAGCACAAGCGGAAGCTTAACATGTCTGAGTACAGACATCTACAAATGAAAAAGGCTGAGAAGCCTGTCTATCTACCAGATCCTGCCGAGGGCACAAGATCGTAGCTGAGGTAACAAGCTAAACGTCTAAGTCCACGTGGTACTACTAGCGAGACTGAAGTCTCTCTGCAAAAACATAAATTAAGCAACGTGAGTACAAATGTACCCAGCAAGACTTACATCAGATCTAACTACATATGCATCATTATCAACAAGGGGATGGTGGGGTTTAACTGCAGCAAGCCAGCTTTGACTCGGTGGCTATCCTAAACTACGACTGCAAGTAACTCTTTTGAGGTGGCGCACACGAGTCCACATATTCACCATATCAATACACCACTATGGAACCGCTCCCGTCTCCCTATGAGAATGCCATCCATAGCACTCACGCTTATCTTGCGTATTTTAGAGTATCCACTTTCACTTGTCTATGAACTATGCAAGGGGTCCAAGTTTCCATATCCGAGGAATCCGGCTATTCGAATAGATAATGATAACCCTGCAGGGGTGTACTTCTTCACACACGCTCCCGCCACTTATCTCCCTGTACACGTCATGTACCTCGGCAACCTTCAAGCGGAAGCCGGGCGAGGGAGTCGGCCACGACCTGACTAACCAAACAAGTCTCTCGTCCAGGTTTATCGCCTATTCGGGTTCCATCCGCAAGGAGATCCGGCCGGGGTGTCGCTCACGGCCCCAAACGATGTGTGCAGGGTTCCCAAGTCCACCATCTGGGTGCCACTTGGTACACCGGGCCACTGTGCCTAGTCTGTCCCAAGCCCACCTGTACCGGGTGCCACTTGGTAGACTACTAACACTACCTACAAACACCAGAAACTAGTTGCAACTCCTGGACAGAGATCATGTTGATTAATAAGTCGAGAGGGGTCGAGTTACCGGAACCTAATGTGTGGTAGTAACTGGTCATGGATCACAAACACAGAACTCAGTTCCTGAAGATGGCTGCAATGAGACAACCCACCATGTACTCCTACATGGCCTCTCACCGCTACCTTTACCAAATCGTGTTCACACACTTAGCTCTCAACGGTAGGACATGTTCACACACCTCTGATTCATCCCCGATGAATCAGACCTGACTCAACTCTAAGCAGTAGCAGGCATGACAAACAAGCATGAATGAGTAGGCACAACAGGGCTCAAACAACTCCTACTCATGCTAGTGGGTTTCATCTATTTACTGTGGCAATGACAGGTCATGCAAAGGATAAAGGGGTTCAACTACCGCAGCAAGTAACAGATGAATCGGTGTTGTCCTAATGCATTAAAAGAGAGCAGGAGCGAGAGAGTAGGATTATATCGGAATGAACAAGGGGGTTTTGCTTGCCTGGCACTTCTGAAGATAGTATAGTTCTTCATTGGTGTCATCAAACTCATCGTCGGAACCACGTCTATCGAGAGGGGGCAAACACCGGCAAACAAGGAAGAACACAATCAATGCAATGCATAATATGATGCATGATCATGACATGGCAATATGCTGTGACTTAAGCTAATGCAATTAGCAACAGATTAAATGAAGTTGGTTTGAATACAAGATTCAAATTCAAACTCCATATGTGATTATTCAGATGCCGTTTAATTGATTTGACCTAAACAGTGAACAAAGTTATTCTAACATGCATGAAAATAGTACTGATGGATAGATTGGATTTTTCTGATCATTTTTCATATATAAATTATTTCATTCTGAGTTACGGTTGAATTTCTATGATTTATTGAAGTTTTAGCTATTTTCTGGAATTCCTGATTATTTATAAAATAAACTAAATTCCAGAAAAGGAATATTGCGTCAGCATGGTGTCATGCTGACCTCAGCAGAGTCAACAGGGCAGCCTAGGGTCAAACCTAACCAGGGGGGTCCACTGGTCAGTGACACACCGCTGGCATGAGTCACTAACGTGTGGGGCCAGTCAAAGGCCACGTCAGCAAGTCAAACTGACGTGTGGGACGAGCTGGGTTAATAACTAATCTAAACAGAAACTAAACTGGGAATAATTAGGGCGTGGGGCCCATTCGTCAGTGGCCCAGGGGGTTGGTTAGCGGTGTGTTTAGGCCCTAATCACGGCCACGTCAGCGGTCGACGCCGGCGACCAAAAGCACGGCGGTGGCTCGCCGGAGATGCTCGGGGACGGAGCTACGGAGCATTGTTTCGCTCGTGGTTTGCCGCTACGAGACACTGGAAGTGAGGCGCATCCGGTGGTGGCCGCGTGGTGTGCTGGGGGTGTGTGTAGCAGCGGCAGCGGCGAGCCGGGCGGCCGCCGGAGTTCGGGAATCCAAGCTTTAGGCGTTACGGGGCACGAAGGGCACGGCCGATGGGCTCTACGGGTTGCTGGGGTCACCAGGAACACTCGGAGGCAACGAGCGCAGGTGGAGGAGCTCGGGAGCACGAAGCTCACCGTCCATGGCGGCGGCCGGAGCTCGGGTTCGGCGGGGCAGCTAGCTAGGGGACGAGAACGGAGGGGGCGAGCAAAGAGGAGAGATGAGGAGCTCACAGGGAGGCAGCGCAGAAGGTCAGTGAGCTCGGGGGCGCGCCAGACGTCGCGAATCGACGGCGGTGAGCTTCGGTGGCCGGCGACGGGAACGGCGATGGTGGCGGCGTTGCAGTGCTTCTCGAGGGGCTTGGCTCGGTGGGGAGGAAGAGGGGGTCGAGGCGGAGCTCCTGAGCTCAGCGGAAGGGCGAGGGGTGGCCGGTGGCTATGGATGCGACGGCGGCGCCCTCCGGTGGCTCTCGGTGGTGCTCCAAATCGAGAGGGGGAGAGAGCTAGAGCGAGCAGAGAGAAGGGATAGCGGTCGAGGGGGTCGAGGGCGTTCCAACGGTGCACTGGAGAGGTCGGGGGCGGCTGGGACACGTCGAAGCAGGAGGTGGCGACCGGCGACGCGCGCTCTGCCACGACTTGTCCTCCTGGCGAGGGGTTGAAGACAAACCTGCCCCTCATTAGGTTGGGCTGGGCCGGCTCTGGTGGACTGGGCTGCTGGTGGGCTACCAGGTAAGGCCAGGTAAGTGGCCAGGTATGTGCTCTGTTTTATTTTCTGTTTGTTTTATTTTTCAATTTATTTTGCCACTGTTTTGAATTTAAAATAATTCAAACAATGCCAAAAACTCCTCTGAATATTTTTATTTTGCTAGATGGACTTTTCCAAAAGCTCATAAAATATTTCAGGGGTATTTGAAATTATATTCTAATTATATGAATATAATTCAAATTCAAATAGCTAATGATTTAAATTCAAATTCCCAAGATTAAGTCCTTAAAAATGTTCAATATTTTGGTTGGGACCAGAACCCTTTTGCCAAAATTATCAAACATTTAAGAAGAGCATTTTGGAACAATGAATGAGATTTTAGGGTTTTTGCCGTTCTTTTATTTAGGGTTTTGAGGCTTCCAAATTTCCCCAGTTCAAGTTCAAAAATTTAAACATGATGCCAACACTAGGCAGCACCAGAAGCTAGGGATGTGACAGACTCGCCATCTCTCAAATTTGATAAACGGCCGCACAGAAGGTAATATTTTAAATTCAAAAAGCATTGCTTAGCGCACATGAACAAGTTTTCAGCGCACAGGACAAAATGAGCGAATTCACTGAAAAATTACATTCATAGAACATTCATCCGCCACAAGGCGGGCACCCTTCAGAATGCCCTCATAATACATCTCGGGCTTGCGATGCTCCTTGCCCGGCGGTGGCCCATCCTTCACAAGCTTCTCAGCATCCAGCTTGCCCAGTGCACCTTCGCACGGGCAAGCGCCCTACGGGCACCCTCGATGCATACGGAGCGCTTGATGACTTCAAGCCTTGGACAGGCCTCCACCAGCCGCCTCACCAGCCCGATGTAGCTCCCAGGTATGGCCTCTCCAGGCCACAGCCAGACTATGAGGCCCTTCATGGCCTGTTCGGCCACCTTATGGAGCTCGACCAGCTGTTTCAGCTGGTCGCTTAAGGGCACCGGGTGTTCGGCCTCAGCATACTGAGACCAGAACACCTTCTCCGTCGAGCTTCCCTCCTTGGCTCGGTAGAAGGCGGCGGCATACGACACGATACGGGGCAAGTCTCTGAATGCTCCTGGAGAGCTCCGGATTCGGGTAAGTGACAAGTAATTCACTTTTACGTGCTTGCTTTTCATAAAGAATGCCTTACCCGCCGCTATCTTTTTTATTGCCTCAACCTCCCGGAGGGCCTTCTGGGCTTCGGCCTTGGCAGACTTGGCATCTTTAATGGCCGCCGCGAGCTCAGACTCTCGTGTCTTCAAGTCAAGCTCCAAACTCTCATGTTTTTTCATGAGAGCCTGGAGCTCTTGCCGCACCTCGCCAACCTGTGCCTCATGCTTCTCCCGCTCGGTGTGCTCCGTGGCAGCCCTCTTTTCGACCTTGGACAACACTTGCTTAAGGGTCGCCACATCAGTTGTGGCCCCTACAATAGTCGTGTTAATCCTGTCACTTTTCGTAACTGCACCTTTCACATATTTCAATAAGGTATTTCTTACCTTCCTTCTCCTCAAGCTGCTGCTTGGCTAGGCCGAGCTCTTGCTCGGACCGCTCAAGGTTTGGCTTCAGCGTATCCACCGCCGCGGTCAGTGCGGCGGAGGCCAGTAGCGAAGCCTGCATACACATATTGACTTGATTATGTTAGACTCCTGTGATTATTAGATCCTCTATTCGGCTTTTCTTTTCGAACGCCGAACAGAGCATCAGGGGCTACTATCTATGTGGTAATATTTTTACATATTCTTTACTTACCTCAAAGCCTGTTAGAAGGCTGGCACATGATTCAGTCAGTCCGCTCTTGGTGGACTGAACCTTCTGGATCACCGCACTCATAATAGTGCGGTGCTCCTCGTCGATGGAGGTGCCGTTAAGCGTCTCCAGCAAATTGTTCGGTGCCTCCGGTTGGACGGAGGTCACCGGCTCGGTAGGCTTGCTCCTCTTGGAAGGAGGCTGCCTACCGGAGTCTGGAACCATTGAAGGTTCTGGAGCGGTGTCCGGCTCAAGGCCGGACTTGGATCCCTTGGGGTTTCTATCCCCTTTACGCCTGGAGTCCAGGAGGTTGCCTTGCGGCGCCTCCAGGACCACCTCCTCCTGGCTTGGAACCTGTTGGGACGCCACCTCGGCGCCGTCCGTAGGGTGGGGGGAGGAAGCCGTCGGAAGCGAATTCACATCCAACGAGTCCAGGGAGCCGCTCGACGACTCGTCGAGCCCGGCCTTGGGCGGACTGCACAATCATGTTCAACGTAAGGAAAAGCTATGCAATGGGGGAATACTATGAATCACTCTGGTATCTGGATACTTACGATTTCGCCAGGGGCTTGGCCCTGTGCGGCCACTCCTCTTCGCCGTCGTCGGTGTTGGTGGAGTAGTCCGGAGGCGGGGTCTTCCCCCTCTTGGACCCTTCGGCCTCCCCGGTTGGGGCGGCCTTCCTTTTCTTCCCTCCCCCTGCTGGGGGGGGAGAGGTCTCTTCTTCCTCCTCCTCGTCTTCAGGGGAGGAGCGCGCCTTGGAGTTGTCGGATGGTGAATCCGACACCTCCTGGTGTCGGGCACTCTTCCGAGTCCCCGTGGCCTTCTTCTTGGCCTTCTTCTCCGGCACCACGTAAGGTGCCGGAACCAGCAGCTTCGCCAAGCGAGCGTCCGCTGGGCCTTCGGGTAAAGGAGCCGGACAGTTGATCTGTCCGGACGTCTCCTGCCATTTCTGTCAAAGGTAAGGGAACTTAGATCCCGCATGGAGTTAAACCATGAAAACTAATACCTTATAAAAGGTGAAAACAGCTTATCGCACGAGCGTGACGCTGCATGCTGAATCCACGATCCTCGGTAGCGGATGCGGGGGCCTCGGTGCCCTTGAAAAGTACCTTCCAGGCATCTTCATACGTCGTGTCAAAGAGCCTGCTCAGATTCGGTGCCGCGCCGGGTCAAACTCCCACAGGTTGAAAGCCCGTTGTTGACATAGGAGGATCCGACGGATGAGCATAACCTGGACTACGTTGACAAGTTTGAGATTCCTGTCCAACAGGGTTTGGACGCATGTTTGGAGTCTGGTCAGCTCTTCTTATTTACCCCATGACAGGCCCGTCTCTTTCCAGGAGGCAAGCCGCGTAGGGGGTCCGGATCGGAACTCGGGGGCTGCGACCCATTCAAGGTCGCGTGGCTCAGTGATGTAAAAGCACCCCGACTGCCACCCCTTTAGGGACTCCACGAAGGAGCCCTCGAACCATAGGACATTGGGCATCTTGCCCACCATGGCGCCTCCGCACTCCGCTTGGGTGCCATGCACCACCTTCGGCTTGACATTGAAAGTCTTGAGCCATAAGCCGAAATGGGGGCGGATGCGGAAGAAAGCCTCGCACACGACGATAAACGCCGAGATGTTGAGGACAAAATTTGGGGCCAGATCGTGGAAATCTAGGCCATAGTAGAACATGAGCCCCCGGACAAATGGGTGGAGAGGGAAGCCCAGTCCATGGAGGAAATGGGGGAGGAACACCACCCTCTCATGGGGCCTAGGGGTGGGGATGGGCTGCCCCTCTTCGGGAAGCCGGTGCACAATGTCGCTAGACAAGTATCTGACCTTCCTCAATCTTTTGATATGTCCCTCCGTGACGGAGGAGACCATCCACTTGCCTCCTGCTCTGGACATGGCTGGAGAAGGTTGAGGTGGGGTGTGCGGACTTGGGCGCTGGAGCTCGAGTGTGCGGAGATGGATAGGCAAAGGAGGAAGAAGGCGTGGATGAAAAGGTGGATCCTTATCCCCTTATATGGGCAGACGCGACTATGCACCCCCACCAGCCTGGTAAAACTCGCTTATCTCCCAAGCGCCGCAGTCAATGGCGCGGTTGGGTTACCCACACCTGTATTGATGAGAATCCCGGAATAAGGGGACACGATCTCTGCTTTAACAAGATGTGCCAAGGAAACCGCCTCGCTAAATGCGCTGAGGTGGGACAGTAAAACGATTCGAATAAAGACTTGGCCGTGGTGTGATTTCACGCTACGGAATACGTCAGTAGATTAGATTTGTGTAAATGTTATTCTCTCTATGGCAATATGTGGAAACTTATTTTGCAGAGCCGGACACTACCTTTGTGTTCAAAATCTTCTATGAAGTACTTGGAGGAGGAACCCGCCTTGCAATGCCGAAGACAATCTGCGCGCCGGACTTGTCGTCATTGAAGCCTAGTTCAGGGGCTACTGAGGGAGTCCTGTATTAGGGGGTGTCCGGATGGCCAGACTATACCTTCGGCCAGACTCCTGGACTATGAAGATACAAGATTGAAGACTTTGTCCCGTGTCCGGAAGGGACTTTCCTTGGCGTGGAAGGCAAGCTTGGCGATACGGATATGTAGATCTCCTACCATTGTAACCGACTCTGTGTAACCCTAGCCCTCTCTGGTGTCTATATAAACCAGAGAGTTTTAGTCCGTAGGACGAACAACAATCATACCATAGGCTAGCTTCTAGGGTTTAGCCCCTCTGATCCCGTGGTATATCTACTCTTGTACTACCCATATCATCAATATTAATCAAGCAGGACGTAGGGTTTTACCTCCATCGAGAGGGCCCGAACCCTGGTAAAACATCGTGTCCCCTGCCTCCTGTTACCATCCGACCTAGACGCACACTTTGGGACCCCCTACCCGAGATCCGCCGGTTTTGACACCGACAGTGGTTCACACTTTATTCATGGTGCTTTCCGTAAAATGCTTGCTAAATATGATGTTAATCATAGAATTGCATCTCCTTATCATCCACAGTCTAGTGGTCAAGTAGAATTGAGCAATAGAGAGCTCAAATTAATTTTGCAAAAGACTGTTAATAGGTCTAGAAAGAATTGGTCCAAGAAACTTTATGATGCATTATGGGCATATAGAACCGCATACAAAAATCCTATGGGTATGTCTCCATATAAAATGGTATATTGCTCAAATAGAACATAAGGCATATTGGGCTATTAAAGAGCTCAACTATGATTTCAAACTTGCCGGTGAGAAGAGGTTATTTGATATTAGCTCACTTGATGAATGGAGAACCCAAGCATATGAAAATGCCAAGTTATTTAAAGAAAAAGTTAAAAGATGGCATGACAAAAGGATACAAAAGCGTGAGTTTAATGTAGGGGATTATGTATTGCTATACAACTCTCGTTTAAGATTTTTTGCAGGAAAACTTCTCTCTAAATGGGAAGGCCCCTATGTTATCGAGGAGGTCTATCGTTCCGGTGCAATAAAAATCAACAACTTCGAAGGCACAAATCCGAAGGTGGTAAACGGTCAAAGAATCAAACATTATATCTCAGGTAATCCCATAAATGTTGAAACCAATATTATTGAAACCGCAACCCCGGAGGAATACATAAGGGACACTTTCCGGAACATTTCAGGCTCCGAAAGGGAATAGGTATGTGGTACAGTAAGTAAACCGACTCCAAAACAATTTCTAAGGCAACATTTCTCCGTTTTGGAATATTTAGAAAAATAGAAAAATAAGTAGCAGTCCGGGAAGGACATGAGGGCCCCACGAGGGTGGTGGGCGCGCCCTACCCCCTGGGCGCGCCCCCTACCTCGTGAGCACCTCGTGTGCCTTCCGGACCCCGTTTTCTGGCACGTTACGTATTTTGGTCGGTAAAAATTCATTATATATATTCTCCCAAAGGTTTTAACACCCGTATCACGCAAAAATCTCCTGTTTTTGTTTCGAGCTGTTTTTCTGACAGATCTAGTTATCAGGACGGCCCCAAGCGCCTCCAAGGACAAGTTCTTCGAGGAGGTCATCAATCCTTACCTCGCGGAGGTGCTGCGACACCCTCAAACCATTGAGATGCGTGATGGGTTGCTGCACATCCGCGATGAAGAGGGACCAAAGGGGACCGGAAGCATGGAGACGAGGCTCGAAGCAGTGGAGCAACAAGTTTTCAAGTGCCAAAGGATGGTGGAGCGTGGAATCAACGCTAGCCACATGATGCTCGAGGAGTTCACCAACAACTACAAGCCGGATGCCAAGAACACCGAGGAGGCCATCTTCAAGCTACATGAGAAGATCGAGCACCCCCAAGCCCAAGTCTATGACCTTCAAAACCAAAACTATGAGTATGAATATAGATTCAAAAGAATGAGTTTGGCTGCAGATTTGAGGATTCCAGAGACTCGATCATCTTTCTATGATGGTGAACCTATGCCTTGGAAGATGGATGACAAGCCCGCATCATCAACAACACCTCCACCGTCTCCTCCAACAAAGAAGAATTGAGTATCTGGGTATGGGCACTCCCCTTGGCAACTGCCAAGCCTGGGGGAGGTGCCCCGGTATCGTATCACAATCACAACTCCTATCTTTACCGTTTTTCTTAGTTCGATCCTATTAGTAGTATCTTGATCTAGTAGAATAAAGTTTATGGCATGATCTAGTTTTGAGTTTTGCTTTATGATCTCTCTTTGTAATCGAGTCCGTGAGTTATATATAATAAAGATTAGTGTTGAGTCAAGGGCCTGATTATTTTTCCATGATCTTGGGTGAATAAAAGAAAAGAGAAAAAGAATAAAAAGAAACAACAAGTTCATATTGATCTTATTGAGAGTAATGACTTCACATAGAAAGAGTATGATGATTAAAAGTTGTTGGGAGTTGGCAGACATAGCTTTGGTCATTGTTGTAATTAATAGGAAGTAATAAGGAAAGAGAGGTTTTCACATATAGATATATTATCATTGACATCTTTTATGATTGGGAGCACTCATTAAAATATGACATGCTAAAGAGTTGATGTTGGACAAGGAAGACAACGTAATGAGTTATGTCTTTCTTATATCTGAGATAAAGTATGTTGTCATGGTTCCTTTAATTTGTTGAGCTTGCCTTCCCCCCCATGCTAGCCAAATTCTCAACACCAAGTAGAAATACTACTTGTGCTTCCAAATATCCCTAAACCAGTTTTGCCATGAGAGTCCACCATATCTACCTATGGATTGAGTAAGATCCTTCAAGTAAGTTGTCATCGGTGCAAAGCAATAAAAATTGCTCTAAATATGTATGATTGATTGGTGTGGGAGAAATAAGATTTATACGATCTTGTGATGTGGAAGTAATAAAAGCGACGGACTGCATAATAAAGGTTCATATCACAAGGGGCAATATAAAGTGACGTTCTTTCGCATTGAGATTTTATATATCCAACCATAAAAGCGCATGGCAACCTCTGCTTCCCTCTGCGAAGGGCCTATCCTTTATTATCATCTTCTACCTTATGCAAGAGTCATGGTGATCTTCACCTTTTCTTTTTCATTTTATCCTTTGGCAAGCTCAGCATGTTGGAAAGAACATGATATATATATATCTAATTGGATGTAGGGGAGCATGAACCATTATTGTTGACATTACCCTTGAGGTAAAAGGTTGTGGGGCAAAACTATAAGCTCCTATCTTTCTCTGTGTCCGGTTAAAACTCCGTAATCACAAGTATCGCGTGAGTGTTAGCAACTATGGAGGACTAAATGATAGTTGAGTATGTGGACTTGCTTTTTAGCTCTGACATAGACTCTTTTCGATGTTATGATAAATTGCAATTGCTTCAATGACTGAGATTATAGTTTGTTGGAGCCCAATAAGGTTTATGATTTATACTCTTGCGTTGTGAATAGATCATCACTTGAACATGAGTAATCATATGAAAAAATCTATATATGTTGCTGTTATGAGAATAATCATGATGCCTTCATGTCCGTATTTTATTTTTATCGACGCCTCTACCTCTAAACATGAGGACATATTTATTGTTATTGGCTTTTCGCTTGAGGACAAGCGAGGTCTAAGCTTGGGGGAGTTGATACGTCCATTTTGCATCATGCTTTTATATCGATATTTATTGCATTATGGGCTATTATTTCACTTTATGTAACAATACTTATGGCTATGCTCTCTTATTTTACAAGGCTTACATAAGGAGGGAGAATCCTGCAGCTGGAATTCCGGGCTGGAAAAGGAGAAAATATTAGAGGCCTATTCTGTGCAACTCCAAAAGTCCCGAAACTTCACGGGACATCTTAAAAGAAATAAAGAAAAATCCTTACCAAAGATGAAGGCTAGGGGGCCCACACCCTTCTCACGAGGGTGGGGGGCGCGCCCCCCTACCTCGTGGGCCCCCTGGTGGGTCTCCGACGTCCATCTTCTCCTATATGAAGTCTTTCGATGAGAAAAAAAGAAGCAACTTTTCGGGACGAGACTCCGCCGCCACAAGGCAGAACCGAGGCGGAACCAATCTAGTGCTCCGGCAGGGCTGTTCTGCCGGGGAAACTTCCCTCCGGGAGGGGGAAATCATCACCATCGTCATCACCAATGCTCCTCTCATCGGGAGAGGGCAATCTCCATCAACATCTTCACCAGGACCATCTCATCTCCAAACCCTAGTTCATCTCTTGTATCCAATTCTTGTCTCAAAGTCTGGGATTGGTGCTAGTAGGTTGCTAGTAGTGTTGATTACTCCTTGTAGGTGATGCTAGTTGGTTTAATTGGTGGAAGATCATATGTTCGGATCCTTTATGCATATTATTACCCCTCTGATTATGAACATGAATATGCTTTGTGAGTAATTACGTTTGTTCCTAAGGACAAGGGAGAAGTCTTGCTATTAGTAGTCATGTGAATTTGGTATTCGTTTGATATTTTGATAAGATGTATGTTGTCTAGCCTCTAGTGGTGTTATGTGAACATCGACTACATAACACTTCACCATTATTTGGGCCTAGAGGAAGGCATTGGGAAGTAATAAGTAGATGATGGGTTGCTAGAGTGATAGAAGCTTAAACCCTAGTTTATGCGTTGCTTCGTAAGGGGCTGATTTGGATCCATATGTTTCATTCTATGGTTAGGTTTACATTAATACTTTTGTTGTAGTTGCAGATACTTGCAATAGAGGTTAATCATAAGTGGGATCCTTGTTCAAGTAAGAACAACACCCAAGCACCGGTCCGCCCACATATCAAATTATCAAAGTATCGAACGCGAATCATATGAACGTGATGAAAACTAGCTTGACGATATTCCCATGTGTCCTCGGGAGCGCTTTTTTTCCTATTATAAGAGTTTGTTCCGGCTTGTCCTTTGCTACAAAAAGGATTGGGCCACCTTGCTGCACTTTATTTACTTTTGTCACTTGTTGCTTGTTACAATTTACCTTATTAAAAAACTATCTATTACCACTTATTTCAGTACTTGCAGAGAATACCTTGCTGAAAATCGCTTATCATTTCCTTCTGCTCCTCGTTGGGTTCGACACTCTTACTTATCGAAAGGACTACGATAGATCGCCTGTACTTGTGGGTCATCAATTACTCCTTGTAGTTGATGCTAGTTTGTTTATTCGGTGGAAGATCATATGTTCAGATCCTTTATGCATATTAATACCCCTCTGATTATGAACATGAATGTGATTTGTGAGTAGTTACGTTTGTTCCTGACGACATGGGAGAAGTCTTGCTATAAGTAGTCATGTGAATTTGGTATTCGTTCGATATTTTGATGAGATGTATGTTGTCTTTCCTCTAGTGGTGTCATGTGAACGTCGACTACACGACACTTGACCATTGTTTGGGCCTAGAGGATGGGATTGGGAAGTAATAAGTAGATGATGGGTTGCTAGAGTGATAGAAGCTTAAATCCTAGTTTATGCGTTGCTTCATAAGGGGCTGATTTGGATCCATATGTTTCATGCTATGGTTAGGTTTACCTTAATACTTCTGTTGTACTTGCGGATGCTTGCAATAGGGGTTAATCATAAGAGGGATGCTTGTCCAAGGAAGGATAGTACCCAAGCACTGGTCCACCCACATATCAAATAATCAAAGTACCGAACATGAATCATATGAACGTGATTAAAACTAGCTTGACGATAATTCCATGTGTCCTTGGGAGCGCTTTCCTTTATTTAAGAGTTTGTCCAGGCTTGTCCTTTGCTACAAAAAGGATTGGGCCATCTTGGTGCACCTTATTTACTTTTATTACTTGTTACTCATTACAAATTACCTTATCACAAAACTATCTGTTACCAATAATTTCAGTGCTTGCAGAGAATACCCTACTAAAAACTGCTTATCATTTCCTTCTGCTCCTTGTTGGGTTCGACACTCTTACTTATCGAAAGGACTATGATAGATCCCCTACACTTGTTGGTCATCAGAGGGGAATGCGGCTCGTTCCGTATCGTCCGCTCAAATTGGAGGTATGCCTCAGTTCTGCATATACAACGAATATGCTCTTTTCTGGGACCGGTGGGTTCTGATTCGATCTGCTAACTAAACGTGGGAATAGGCTCTCGGGACGGGACGGACCCATGCCATTCCATCCGATGACAGCAACTGAACACACCCTAAGAGAACTCTCAAGTTAACTATGCTCAGACTGGAGCATCCATCAGATGGGTGACTGGATGGGAAGTTGTCTGATTTGGTTTCATGTGTTTCTGATATTTTTTAATTTTTTGGAATTAAAATGCCATGTCACTCCATGCTTAATTGTGTCATAGCCGTTAGACCAATATGTTTAAAAATTCCTTCCAATTTACTGCACATGGAATTAAATCGCACACAAGTACACAAAATATGAGTTTTCAAACTGTTATGGTTAGCTGTTGCATGTACATGTAGTTCAAATTTCAATTACGGTCATTAAATGGCTAGAAAATCACTTAAATGTCTTAAAAGGTCAAATGGCCCCTGGAATTTTCCAAAATTTGACATGAAAGTTGTATTAGTACTACACAATTTCTCGTACATTTAAAACACCATATGTTGCCACTTTACTCCAAATTCGTCTTTCACAGCTAATAAAAAATATCCACAACATCACACAGTTGTTTTCTAGGAACCGTTTGTGATGAAAATATCTGGGTCCATTTAAGTCTCCCTCCTTAAGCTTCACCGGCTCGTCTGCTCGAGTGCCGGCAAGCCCCGAATCCACAAATCCCGATCCCCATTCCCGCACCCCTTCTTGCAAAGATGACGCCATGGAAACGCTTCATGAAGGCCCGTACGATGGCCGCGTCGCCTCTCCCCCCGAGCGCCGCTGCCTGCGTTGAGAGCGCCGTCGCCTATGCCGAGAGTGCCGCTGCATCCGCATTGAGCGCGGCTGCTTCCGTCGAGAGGGCGTCTGCTGACGAGATGGCTGCAGCTGCTGCTGCGATGGCGGTTGCAAACGCCGAGAGTGCTCGAGCTGCCGTCTGTGCCGCGGATGTCACCCTGGCCCGGGTCGAGGCGATCCATGCCATGATCGAGGATGCACATGCCAAGATATTCCAGGCCACCCCGGACTCCAGCATGCAACCCACGTCTGAAAAGGCGACGGTGGCCATGGAGCACCTGCTTCCTCATGAGGTCGCCGAGCGGGAGCTGGAGATGCAGGAGGCGGCGGAGATCGAGGAGCGCCAGGAGGAGGAGTTTTGCATGGCCGAGGTCGAGGTAGAGAAGAATCTGTCCATCGAGGAATCAGCGGTGGAGTACCACCGCGAGCTCTGGTGCATCCACTACTATGAGTACGACAACCTTGAGGGAAGCGTCAAGGACGAGGACGAGGACGCGGTCGACTTCAGCAGGGGGGACGTGGAGTCCACCAACGGCGGCATGTCGCCAGGACAAGTCATCAACGTCTCATCTCACATCGGTGATGCATAGGCTAGTGCGGCGACGGATTTGTTAAAATTATGCGTACTTAGGCTTTATTTTTAATGCTGGTCTTTTGTTAGAGCAATGTTTAGGTCAACTAGCTCTATTTAATTACTGAAATTGCTTGATTCAGTAAGTGTGGTCTATCTATTATACGCTATTTGGTGTGCCCTAATTAGCAAGCGATGTTAAATTATGCAATGACGTACCCGGGGAAATTTCCACCAAAATTTGAATTGTCAAACTCATCCCATGTGCGTAAAGCAGAAGAATCATTTGCGATGCACACAATCGTTCAAAGTGAATGGTCCGGCGGCGCCGCGCGCAAAGTTTCCCTCCACATTTCCAAAATTTTGGCCTACCGCCAAAATATCTACCCCCGCCCCTCCCCCCTTCCCCACCCCCTTTTCTCCCCGACCAGAAGTCATATTTCCCGTATTTCCTCCTTCCTTCCTTCCTAAGCTATAACCGCTTCCTCGCTCTCGCCGTCTTGCATCCTATCACCGGGGTCGCCATGGTCTTCTTCAAAGACCTCTCCAGCGGTTCCTCCTCTGGCGAT